>NC_079494.1:98825138-99127483 GCF_030052815.1 Hevea brasiliensis
AGTGATGTTGTAGCAAAACAAGAAACCTTAAGGATGACGGTTGATGATTCTTTCTTGGCGTAGTTCATTCTTAACTCATTACTTCCTGAATATGGGCCATTTCAAATTAATTACAACACTATTAAGGATATGTGAAATATTAATGAATTGGCCAGTAAGCTAGTCTAGGATGAAACAATACTAAAGAATCAAGGGACATATTCGGTTAACATTATAGGTCAAAAAGTTAGTAAAAGACTTAAACCGAGGCAAACAAATTTAAGAAGAAAAAGAAAGGATTTACAAATGGTTCTCAAGCTGAGAAAAAGGAATAAATGGTAGATAAATGTTGCTTCTGTAATAAAGTAGGACATTATCAGAAAGATTGCCTAAAACGTAAAGCTTGGTTTGAAAAGAAAGGTAATCCTTATGCTTATGTATGTTTTGAATCAAACTTAATTAAAGTTCTTAATAATTTTTGGTGGCTTGATTCTGGTGCGATGCTATTACTCATGTATCCAACTTCATGCAAGGATTTCTTACAATCCAAACCACAAACTTAACTAAAGACTTCCTCTATAAGGAATTGTATGAAGGCTCCAATTGAAGGCATAAAGACTCTCAGTTTGGTCTTAGATAATGGCTATCAATTAGACCTATTACAAACCCTCTATGTGCCTTCTATTTCTAGGAATGTCATTTTTGTTTCAAAACTTGATGAATTTCGGGTGAATGTTTAGTTTGGGCATAGATGTTTCAATTTATTTAATAATAAATATAATTTCATTATTGTTTTTGGAATTCTTATTGATGGTTTATATAGAATGAAACTTGATGATAATTTTGCTGAAACCTTACTTGTCACTTATAGCAATGTTGGGATTAAGCATAGTAGACTGAATGAAAATTATGCTTTCTTGGCCATAAGCATTTGAGTCTAGATTTATGAGAATTTATTTGTTTAAAATCTATTATTAGGGTGATAGTTGAATATTATGTTTATAATTCACATTATGTTTATAATTCAAATTATGTTTATGATTTATTATGTTGTGTTAAAAATTATTTTATAATGCATAGTTAATAAAGAAAGACTTTTTATCTAACACCGTCTAAAAAGTGCCAATGTGGCCTTAAAATATACTTTTTAAAATATTTTTAAATGATTTTTAATAATTAAAAATTATGAAAACTATATATATATGATACTCTTGCCATCTTCCTTTGCTCACTGATCCTCCTTTGAAATTACTTGTGTGATGAAGACTTATGGGTTGCTTCTTTCAACTTCCCGTCTCAGATGAATGCTAATCCCTTGCTCATTGAAAGTTGGGTTGCATGTCATCCATCACCACAGCTTCCTCCTCAACACCTGGGGTATCTGCACTTAAAACTTTCCTTTATGGTAGAAGGAGCACCTAAAATTATAATTCTAAGACTTCACACCTCATCATGCAAAACACTGACATTTTGTGTTTTTGAATCCTAAAGTGCAGCTCCCTCAGTGTCGTGGATGATGGAAATTCAAATCCCAAAGTTGAAACAGTTTTGGATGGGACACATGGTAGTGATTCTATGGATGGGGTTATATCTAGTTTTAAGAAAGATCAGTTTTAATAGGAAAAGTTATCATTACCAATGTAACCTCTGAAGTCCTTTTCCTACATGTTACAATCTATAGTATGTGCTACTCCAACATCCAATAAGGTGTGAAGCAAACTAATTTGCAAATTATCATGCTAAAGCAGTCTCCTTAAGGCATGAAGATTTCATAGCTCTTATTTAGTTGTTTACGCTATTTGTTGTTAGTGTTAACTCTTATTGCATCTTGTTGTTTTTGTTTTGTTTGGGGGTTCTTTTCATTAATTGTGGAGCTTAGTTATAGGTGGGTGTTGTCGCAAAGGTTTTGCAGTCGCCGGATGATTCTCACCTAAGTGGAAAGTTGAGGAGTCGCCACTTTAATTTTGAGGGAAATTAAAGAAAACTAATTGTTTTAGAAAGAATTTGACCACTTCAAAATAGAGGTTCTGGATCCAAGATCCGCATACGTGTGAGGAAGGTGTTAGGCACCCCACATCGTCCCTCAATGAGGGTAAGTAGATTTAATGATGTGCTCTTTATAACTTAAAGCCAATAACTTTTGGGGTTAAATTTGTGATGTTGGTTCCTAATGTTTATTATAGGAACGCTTGATATTTCATTATTCTGGATATCCCAAGAACACGAGTAAATGGAACGGCCCTAAAGTGAGTGGAAATTATGTTTGTTTAATTTGTTATATACAAATGTATTTTATTAAATTCCTCTCTCCCTGTAATTAGGACTCTAATTCTGAAGAAGTATTATTTGGTCCCTAGAGATTCACAATGAGTGAGGAGGACTCTCGGCTCACTCATCATTTGCCTCATCATTGGTGTCTGAATAATTGAGGGTGTGTGGCGTGTGTAACGAAATTGGATTAATACAGGTAAAGACTTTCATTCCTTTCAATTAGAATTCTAATTCAAAAGGGATATGTTAATTATAACCTAGAGAGTTCTCTTTATTAATGAGGACTCTCTATTAATGAAAAAACTCATTAATAATTCCATTATCAACATAATTATTCATAAGGTACTACCGGCATTAATCCACTTCCAAATTATTTACGTGTTTATAAAATAGTTGGTTAATTTTGGATGTTCTTCATTGGAGGACTCTCCCTCATATTTAGATAGATCACAAGTGCAAGGGCTCCTAGGAGGACTCTCCATTGGAACCAAACAAAAACTTATAAAGCATGAGGCTCACGTAAGGACTCTCTTGTGAACCCATAATGTTGGATTTCAAAGTTCTTGAAAATTATTAAGGAAATTTTAGAGGAAGGACTCTCCCTCTTTTTGAGAAATCTTTGGAAAATGTTAATGGATACTAACTCTTATAAATATGAGCCCCAGGAGAGAACTCTCGCCCGAACTGTCATTATTTTGAATACTGCAGGCGGATAAAAGACAAGAATATTTATAAAATGGTGTAAAGAATAGGATGGTTCTACTTTTCAATTTCTATGTGAATATGCGAAAGACAAATTGTGCTTGTTATTTCTCGATTTCTTTCCCATTATTTGAACTCGTTTCCTACTCTCTTTATTTTCGTTCTCTTACTAGTCACCCGAACTCTCCATGTTCATCTTGACTTGTCAAACCCTTATACTTACCATTTCTGATCTCTAATTAGATTTGAATTCCTTATGCTGAGCGCCCCCCCCCCCCCCCCCCTCTCTTATTATTTCGAATCTCTCTAATTAAATCAAACTCCCCATATCAACATCCCTTTTTACTCATTATTTTTGACCTTTTTGAAACTGATCAGAACTCTCCATGTTAACATCTCTTTTTACTCATTATTTCTGACCTCTTGTCTATCCTAACTGAGCTCTCCTCTTTCCCTTCGAACTCTAACCACCATTTATTATCATCTGAACTTTATTTCTACACTACTAAAAAAGAAACAAATACTTTTCAAGATAATGAAATGACATAAATTCTATTATAACAAAAAACACTAATATTCATGAGGTATGCCAGTCTAACTCTAATCTACTCTAAAAGTTCAGCATGATTCAGATATCTTAAAAGTTCAGATTCTAGCTTACGCCACTAACATAGCCTAAATATATCCAATAAGAACTATTTTAAAGTATTTACCGGCAAAGAACTCTAGAAGTGATGGGAGAGCAAGTGTTGATAACTTGCGTCATAATAAGATCGTTGGGGGCTAGGCTGACCAAAGCACCTTTGAAATGATGAGAGCGACGGGGATAGGATCCTAATGACTAAAAACCCCAAAAATGGACCACTGAGCTATCGAATAAATCTATTAAAAATCGGGACCAGGGTGTATTGGGATTTATAGAGTCAAGATTCTTTAGAAAACACGTTTCTAAAGCCCCTCTTTAGTGATTCTATATTCAGGAGAAAAACAAAAGAACTTAGGATTGAAGCTTAAAGACTAAAGGTCAAAGACCAAAAGAAATATCTAATAAATGAAGATCAAGAACTCCAAACTTAAGCCCCCACAAAGACCCCTTCCACAGTGAAGATTTTAAGTATTATTTATGGGGAATAGGGGTCTTCAAATGGATGACTAAGATTTTTTATGGCAAGATTGAAGTGTGTAGATTTCGAAGAACAAAATTTGAGGGTCAAGAATTAAAGAGACCAAGAATTAAGGGTCGTGATTTAGCTCAGGACTCTTTTGTCCTCTTCTCTCTAATCCAATAGCTGGGGATTCTGCCTTAGAGAATAGATCAAAAGGTGAATGAAAGGTGCTGAATCTATTTGTTATTTTTTATCGAATGGGCCAAAATCTATCCTTACAAATGAGATCAAAGGTGCGGATTGGGGCATATCAAAATGCTTTAATTGCCTCAGATCTGGCAGTTCAGATTCATCCTTACAAGATTTGGTGGATGGTGGAGATTGAATCATACCTCATATGCTTTAACAAACTTAGATCCGATGGTGGGGGAGTTGATCTCGCGAATCAAGGGTCATGGTTCGAAGTAACTTCTGAACTTCTAATTTTCCCAACCTTCTGATCTTTGTTGGACATTTTCTCAATCTACCTGATCTCTTAATCTTGTTCCCCTATCCGATCTCTCATTATGGTTGGCAACCTAAAACCTTCTTGCCCGATCTCTTATGCTAACCGTTTTTACATCCGATCTCTTTTTGGTCTTCCCAATCTCTTTTTTACCCATTCTCTGTATCTAATCTATATCGTTGCCCATTGAATATTGGGAAAGCATTAAATTCTCCGATAACTAATGAGCCCCTTCGAGTTCTATGAACATTAAATGCCTAGGCCTATATATACTAGGGGGGGTAGGCCATCATCCTCACATTTCCACTTATCTTCTCCGGTCAGTCTCCGACGTGTTCTTCTTCCATGCCTTATACTTTTGGCACTGATTTTCATCAAGATAACCATTTTAATCTTTTTTTGATAACTTTCTTTGCCTATCACTTGAAAATGGATGACACTAACAGTCAGAGAGTTATGAGAACATCATCCGATGAAGGCATGGAAATCGGATTAAACTTGTAACACCCTCCCGGTAGCAACTCCGTACATTCTACTGTTCCGGTGACCGGTGTCGGTCCGGACAGCTAGAACGTTCGGAAAAAATATTTAAACTAAAGTCAGGAACCATAATTAACTCAAATATTAATAAGAAAAATTTAGTAAAAATTTTAGAAATAAAATACAACTAAGTCAAATGAACCGGTGCCCAAGCGATGGGTAACCCAGAGGGAAGTTGCGGTTCTCGCAACTAGGAGCCCTAGACCCGAGGAAAAATTCATAAAATAATTTTTGGGACTCTAGAGAAGGGTCATTGAGGTTCCTATTGCATTAGAATGCCAAGAAAATATTTAGAAAAATTTTTCAATCGGTACAGACAATTTTGACCCGTTAAGCCAAACGGAGGGCATTTTGGTCATTTCGCCTTCAGAGGTGATTTTTGGCTGACTTGTCCAGTTAAGTAAATAATTAATATGACATAAAATATGAAGAAACATTACCAAAAATTAAATTGAAATTGAGTAGTGATGAAAAGAAAAGAAAATGAGGAAAAAGGCTCATTTATGACATATGATGATGTCATTTAAAAAGCCACCACCAATCACATGTAAACAACCCTTTAATTAATCAATAAAAGAGACAAAGAAAGACCAAAAAAAATTCTGCTCTTCTTCTTCTTCATCCTCAAAAATGTGACCTCTCCCCATCTCCCTCCATTGATTTTCAATCCAAAGCTCCATTTCCCTCTCCATTTCACCCTAAAACCCTAGAGACCTTTCACTAAAATTTGTCCTTGCACCTTGCAAAACCTTTTGGCAGCCAAGAAGAAGAAAGAAAGTGAAGTTTGGGGCTTGGAAAAATCTGCCTATAAGAGGTTAGTGCACCTATCTACTTAAAACTCTTTAATTTCATGATTAGGGACTTGAATTTAGTAAGGAATTGTAAATTAAATGGACTAAACTCATGTGTGAGCAGCCCATGGATTTCGGCAGCCCTATTGTAGGGATAGGAATGAGTGTTTTGTTGGACTTAGAGTGGGCTAGAAATGATATTTAAGGTATATATATATGCATGGATAATTAACTAGTGTGCTAACTAAGGTGTATGGGTAAATTGAAATGGATGTTAGGGTTGTGAGAAGTGAAAATTTGACTTGGCTTAGGAAATTGTTAGAGAACATGTTAATGGTCAATTAGTGACCATTTTAGGTAAGTTGACCATAATTTGGACTGAAATATAGCATGGCCAAGTGAATGTGTAGGCTGCCTAAGGACAGCAGCAGAGTGACTGAAATTTTAGTCCACTTGGACTGCCATATCTTGGGCTGTGTTGGTCCAATTGGTGTTTGGCCAATTGGACATGAAACTAGGCTTATAATGGCACATTTTTGCTGAAGAAACCATGCCCAAAAGACCAAAGCAAGAGGACCAAAAGTTGGCCCCAATCCGGATACCCTGCAACAGCACCTGTAGAAATGACCAAATGAATAGTAACTGTTCATTTGGCCATAACTCACTGTAGATATGGTCAATTGACCTGAAATTTTTACAGCAACAAGTTAAGACATAGACAAACAACTTTCATGAAGGAACCTACCCCAAATTATGGCCAGAACCTATTCAAATATGCAATCACATTCACTGTTTATGTTACTATAGATATGGTAATTTCTGCAGAATGGAAATCCGGCCAGCTGTGGTTTTTAGACCATAACTGGAGCTACAAAACTCCAAATGGAGTGATTCAAAAAAAAAATTCAACTAGACAAAATAAGGAACAACTTTCATGTTTACCATTTCCTCAAATTCCCACTGAAACAGTGCCCAATGGAACAGTAAAGTTGGGCTACAAAAACCGAAAATTATGCTTCCCTTGGTTTAAACTTGGAAATGGATTTGGTGACTTATTCCAACAAGTTTTAAATGCAAAATGTGGTACATTGAGAGTGTTAAAACCAATGCACCTATTTTCTATGCAAAAGTCAACTTTTTGTTGACTAATGAAGTGAATAGTGACATCAAAAGTTGAAATTTACAAATTGAAGAATTTTAAAGTATCAAATGCCCTAGTATACCTAACAAGATTGGTTTGGATAGTTTGGCATGCCAATAGGGTATTGTTTAGCAGTACTGCGAAAGGCTTTGTGCCTGTATTCATGGCTTTTATGCCCGTATTCATGGCTTTTATGCCCGTATTCATGGCTTTTATGCCCGATTATGTGATATCATGGCTTTTTAGCCATACTGACTGCATACGTGGTTGACGCTCAAGGCCCCCATGGTATGACGGCCCGAGGCACCGCGGTGTCCAGTGCCAATGACCCGTTATCCAGTCCAGTCATCCAGTATAGGTTACTTAGGCAACCAAATGAATGAAAGTGGACAAAGTTAACGAAAAGAAAAAAAACGAAAAAAAGGGATATACAAATGCAAAACAAATAAGGCATATACATTAAATACACATTTATTTTCTGCTATTTTCTTTTATTTTATTATTGCACCACTAAGCTTTATACTTAGTGCATCGCTTTTGCAACGCATAGGTACTGAAGATTTGGACAGAGGGCCCAGTAGACCACAGATTGGGTAAGGCCGTTCACAGTTCTGCATAGTGTCCGTGTCACCTCACAGGCTGCAGTGCATTGGTAGGACACTAGGTGTCATTTTGGTATTTTGTAATTGATTTTATTTTCTTATGTGTAAATGAACTTATGAAATGTAATTTGATGTTCATGTAAATAATGAGAATTGTGTTTGTAAATGGAAAAGTGAATGTTTATCTGTGATATATATATGATTATCACATGTGATGGATGATTGAGAAATGAATGTGAACTGAAAAATATTGAGATTTTGATAAATGGAGTTGAGATGAATGAATAAGAATATAGGAAGTGTTTTTCACAGGTTCCGAAGAACGGTTTTCTCCATTTTTAGCCGGTACTTTGCCGGATTTTCTATAAAATTTTCGGAACCTCAAATAAATTATAATTTCGAAAAAAAAAAAGGCTTAAATAAATTATATTTCATAAATTATATTCATAAATATGACAAAAATTGATTAAGGTAAAATAGAGTGTGCCGATACACCGTGTGACATTGCTTACTCGGATGTACTGTACACGGGTAAAGGGTGTCACAAAACTACTGATCTAAGACTGAAATAATCATTATTTCGATTTCTAATTAGCATGTTGGTCCAAGCTTAAGACCGATCTCGAGTAAGGGGACTACTAATTTCAATCTTGATATCGGTGGCTGCCTCTTGAAGTTCATTTGGCTCCTAACCATCTCAGGGGCCCCAACAAAAGCTTAGTTCTAGTCGATGACATCGACGATGATAACGAGTTTTTCATACTTTACCATAGTTGACGAGAGCTACCTTCTCGATCCCCACGTATCTCTTAAACGACATCTTGAGATCAGGAGGAGCCCGAACTATGAATATAGAGTAGAATGTAGGTACATCTATAATTAATGATCAGTTTGGGGAGGACTACCCATTGATGTAATCTGATCTTTTGGAAATGAAATGGAGTTTTATTTAAGCTCAATTTTATTTTATTTATTTATTCTATTTTTATTTATTCATTATGTTCTTTATTATTTGCATTATTCTGATTGTCCTTCCGATCTCTCTTCTATCTAATTGCCACTTTAGCTGATCTCTTTCGTTCGGACCCTTTCTTATCTGATATCTAGTCATAACTCTTTCATCTGATCTCTTTTGTCCAGTCTCTCTCTATCCAGTCTCTTTCGGTGCATATCAAAAATTGGGATAAACATTGAATTTCCTGCTGGCTAATGCACCGCCTAGGGTCTCGCAAGCATTTAATGCTGAAGCCTATATATAGGATAGGGAGGGGGGGGTCTCATTTTCACTTCTGCCCTTGTTCTCTCACTCAATTCTCTCAAATCTCTGGCGAGGTTTTTTTTTTTGTTTTTTGCTTTTTCGGTGATGATTCTTCGTTTAGGTAATCCTTTAATCCTTCTCCAATCATGTTTCTTTTGGTTTCTTGAAAATGAGTGGCGCCTGATGCTCAAAAAGTTGCCAGCCCCCCTTCTGTTCACATTTCTTAGAGCTCTGACAAAGGTGATAAGGTCATACTAAGTGGGCGACCTGAGTTGTTATAGCTACCGTCCAACCCACTGGTTATAAGGAAAGAACCTCTATTCATGGATAAGCTCCCTTCAATCCTTGGGTTGTTCGATCTCAAACTCATAAGCCAGGAGTTTAATCTTCCAACTGACTCATTCAAGCTCATTTGGTGTCATGGGGATCTTTGAGCTGATCACTTTTTTGAGGAAGTAGATCTAATTATAGTGTATGAAGAATAATTGAAGGCTGGGCTGTGATTTCCTCTGGACTAATTTTATAAGGATGTCCTAAGGTACCACTGATTTTGCGTTACCCAAATGCATCCGAACTCCTAGTGAACTCTGGTGGCCTTCAGAGGATTATGCTGAGCTAAAGGACTTGAACCCATAGTGAAGGTCTTCACGGAATTACAAAGGTTTGCTCAGTGAAAAAATGACAAATTTTGGTTCTTCCAAGCAAAGCTGAACTGTGGGTTCTTCACTGATATCCCTTCCTTGTTAAAAAATTAGAAAGATCAGTTCTTCATCTTGTGGAGTAAAGATCCCCGTGGCTTCAAGGGGATCCCATGAAGTTGAAATTATTAGGCCAAAAAGCTTGAGAAAAAGATCCTCCTGAATGATGTTGAGGGCGCCATGGTGAAGGTGCTTACGAACTAGGCGATCTCTCGTAGATATTCATGCTTCGATGTGATCATGGCTGAAATGAAGTGGTGGATGATGAACGTGATCGCCCATGAGAACATCCCACTATAACTTTTTGATCTCACCCCGGGGACAGGTAAAACCCAAATCTTTAGTCTCTTAGTCCTAGCAATCTCACTTACTTGCTTTTCTATGCAGATATGGCGGGCGGTGAGGCTACGAAAGAAACTCGAAAGTGAAAGAGGGAGCTCTCCAGGAAGGTGTTGGAAATAAAGGAGGTTGTTGCCGCTGCTAAGGCCCAGAGATGGGCTCAGGTAGAAGTGTCGAGCTCTCTAGTTCGAACTCAAAAGCAACTGACCTCGGAAGTATAGATCCTCACTGTGGAGCCTCCCACTCAACCTGCCAAGCCTCTTTCCCAACCTCTAGTCTCTTTGACTGCAGAGATAGGATCCTCAGGGTAGGTAGTCCTGATCGGGTGACCACTCTCCTGAGTTGCCCAAGTCTTGCTTCAATCACTGGAGAGGAACCGCTCAATTTGAGGGAACACCGACTTGGCCAAAGTCTTAGGTGCTATAATCTGCTTCCTTGAAGACCAAACTAGGATGGGCCCAGAGAGCATGGAGGATCTCCTCACTCAAACAATGAACTTAAGTTTGGAGGCAATTATGAACCAACACATGCTCAAAGAAAAGGCCCACCTCATAAGAAGGGAGATTACAAAGGCAGTCCAGGATGTGACAGCTGTGAAGAGCCAACTATCTACTGCAAATGAACATATCATCGAACTAGAGGAATAATTGAGGTCTCACGAAGAGAGGACAGATCGGCTGGAGAAGGAACTTGAAGATGCTCGGGCATGTCGAGCTTTTGACCTGGCTAAGTTATCCGAAGAGATCAAAACAAAAGAGGATAAAGCACTGGTGAAGGAAACTGGCGCTTACGTGAATGCCCATAGTGATCTCCTAGCCGAGCTGGTCAAGTGCTATCCCGAAGAGGATTTCACCTGGCTCGAGAAACTTGCCCGGGTGTTGAAGCTGAGAGCGAGGATGAACAGGAGGAAGAGGAGGGAGTGAATAATGAAAATGTAACTGTAGATTCGGCTAGGGAAGACCCGCCCATTGAATGAATGTAAAAGTTTTTTGAGATAAATAATATAACTCTTTTTGCATTAGTAACCTCATACTTTCTAAGATCGGATAATTACTTAATAGATCGGATAAAATATTAACCTTTATTAAAATAAGTATTTGCAGAATTAAAACTGGATAACTAAACACAAGACTGTTCATAATTTAAAATTTTGAGGTATTTAAACAGTTACTGAGATTGAAAGACAACAGAACGTAGGATCGGATAATCTAGAGATCAGATATCGATCAGAACAAGACGAACAGAGATGAAGAGATCAGAAAACAACTGAACACAGAAGTGCATGAGGTCAGATAATCCTGAAACTTGAACATATGCACACACAATGAAGAGATTGAAAAACAAGTGAACATAAATGTTCATGAGATCAGATAATCTTGAAATATTTATTTAGAAAGCAACTTGGACTATTGCCGAGTTCGGAAAAGTGACCTGTGATCAGGCTACAATTAAAGTAACTTGTTGAGATCAGGTTTAGATCAGAAATCAACTTGGATCTTGAATCCAAAGGTTAATGGCTGAAAACCAAAAGTGCTAAAAATTAAAAATCAATTTGGATCTTGAATCTAGAGGTTGATAACAAAAAATTAAATGCTGAAAATTTAAAATCAACATGGATCTTAAATCCACAAGTTGATAATAGAAAAGTAAATGCTGAAAATTAAAATCAACTTGGATCTTGAATCCAGAGGTTGATGATAGAAAAGTAAATTGCTTAAAATCTACATGGATCTTAAATCCAGAGGTTGATAACAGAAAAGTAAAGTGCTGAAAATTAAAATCAACTTGGATCTTAAATCCAGAGGTTGATGACTAGAAATTAAACTACTGAAAATTAAAGGTGCTAAAAATAAAAAATCAACTTGAATCTTAAATCCAGAGGTTGATCACAGAAAAGTAAATTATTGAAAATTAAAATGAACTTGGATCTTGAATGCAGAGATCGATGACAGAAAAGTAAATTACTTAAAATCAATATGGATCTTGAATCCAGAGGTTGATAACAGAAAAGTAAAGTACTAAAAATTAAAATCAACTTGGATCTTTAATTCAGAGGTTGATGACTAGAAATTAAACTGCTGAAAATCAAAAGTGCTAAAAATTAAAAATCGACTTAGATCTTGAATCCAGAGGTTGATCACAAAAAAGTAAATTGTTGAAAATTAAAATCAACTTGGATCTAAAATCCAGAGGTTGATGACAAAAAAGTAAATTGCTTAAAATCAATATGGATCTTGAATCCAGAGGTGATAACAAAAAATGTAAATTGCAGGAAAATAAAATCAACTTGGATCTTGAATCCAGAGGTTGATAACAGGAAATATAAATTGGAGGAAAATAAAATGAACTTGGATTTTGAATCCAGATGTTGATAACTGGAAATGTAAATTGCATGGAAATATAAATTGCAAGAAAATTAAATCAGCTTAGATTTTGAATCTAGAGGTTAATGGCAGGAAAAATTAAATTGTTGAAAAGTAAGTGTAAAGAAAACAATTAACTGTTACTAAGGATAAATGAATATGTTGACTTTGAATTTTAATTTCTTGTTAATGAACATATTTTATAATTATACCTTGATGCTAAGAATACAAAGCAGACTTGATGCAACATGTTCATCTAATCAAAAGTTTACTTAATGCAATCCTGAAACTAAATGATTGATGAGAGAGGCAAGAACAAACCCAAAGATGTGGCTTGCTAGCTATCCACATGTCATTATTTAGAAGCGTCGATTACGGGGAGTGATTTCTTCCATTTTTACGTTGTTTTCTTAGGAGCACCTTTTTATGTTTTCACTCCTTTTTTTTTTTTGAGTCCTAGCCCTTTGGAGGTATCCCGTGTTAGCATGCTGATTGTCTTCTAGTTATTTATTCCTCAAAGCAATATATAAAGTTACCTGTGCTTAAATTCTTACTTTATAATAAAACTTTGATAAATTAATAGTGCATGAATCAAAGTAAACAGACTAAAAGTGAGTTATGCATGAAATATGAGAATATTCATATTATGGTTTTGATGAAAAGGGAATACATGAAAGGCGTACAAATTTTAAAAAAAAAAGGGTAAAAGGAAAATCTTATGAATTCCTTTCAATTAGCTTTTAAGACCCCTTAATTGCCAAAGATTCAAACAATCTTCAGAAGAGCACTTGTGTCATGATGACTTTGCTGCATTCCAACTTCGAGCCGTTTACTCCTTTTTCCTCCATTATTAGTTCTATCAGCAGCGCCCTTTTAGGTTTTCACTCTTAATTTTCTTTTTTTTTTTTACTCACTTTTTCAGAATGCCCTCTTGGGTTTTAATCCTTCACTCATTTTGTAAAAAGTGCCTATATGGATTTTCGCCTTCTTTTCCTCATTTTGCTAGGAGCGCTATTTCAGGTTTTCACTCATACTTTCTCTCTATCTCTCTTTCTTCTTCTTCTTTTTTTGTTTTGGATTATTGCTAGGCATAATATCTCTTTACCGCATCTGTATTTATTGGCCTTGACAGTTCTTCCCCGTCCATGTGAGTTAAGATCAGAGCACCACTGGAAAACGCCTTTTTAACCATATAAAGTCCCTCATAAGTTGGTGACCATTTACCCCAGGGGTCACTTTGATTTGGGAGTATCTTCTTTAGAACTAAATCTCCTAGCTGGAATTCTCGTGGCCATACATTCTTATCAAATGCTCTAGCCATCCTATTTTGGTATAATTGCCCATGGCAGACCACTGCTGACCTCTTTTCATTAATCAGATTCAACTGATCCAACCTTGATTGGATCCATTAAGTCTCATCTAACCCTGCTTCCTTTAAGATTCTCAAAGAGGGAATTTCAACCTCAATTGGTAAAACAGCCTACATTCCATACACTAGTGAGAATGAAGTTGCCCCAATTGACATTCTTATTGTAGTCCGATAGGCATTAAGAGAAATGGAAGCATATTATGCCAATCTTTGTAAGTGATAGTCAACTTTTCAATTATTCATTTGAAGTCATCTTTCCAATTATTCATTTGAGATTCTTATTGGCAGCTTCCACAGCTCCATTCTTCTGAGGTTGATAGGGTGATGAGTTGAGGAGGCAGATATTGTATTGGTCACACAGCTTTTGAACATTTAGACCATTCAAATTCTTAGCATTGTCAGTGACAATTTCACTGGGGAGGCCATATCTGCAGATAACATTATTCTTGAGAAACTTTATGAACACATTTTGAGTGATGTGGGCATATGAGGTGGCTTCTACCATTTAGTAAAATAGTCAATGGCCACTAAAATGAACCTGTGCCCATTGGAAGCCTTTAGATTAATTGGACCGATGATATCAATACCCCAAATCGCAAACGGCCATGGGGCGATAAGGTTGAAAAGTTGATAAGGTGGGACATTTATTCGGTCAGCATAAATTTAACGTTTGTGACATTTTTAGAAGTATTCAATACAGTCCCTTTCCAGAGTACTCCAAAAGTAACCTCGTCACAAGATCTGCTTAGCCATCATGTGTCCATTGCTATGAGTGGCACAGTTCCCCTCATGGGTTTCAAAAAGAATCCTTTTAGCCTCTTTTGCATCCATGCACCTCAATAGTTCACTATTAAAGTTTCTCTTGTATAAAATTTTGCCACTGGGAAAGTATCCCAATGCTAATCTTCTAATCATTCTTTTCTCATTTCTGCTTGCCCTAGAAGGATATTCTCTAGTTTTGATGTACAGCTGAATGTCGTGATACCAGGGCTTACCATCTACCTCTTCTTCAATCATAAGGCAATATGCTAGTTTGCTTCTTGCCTTAATTTGTTATAACTGCGTTATCTATCCCTTCTCCATTTGAGTCCTCATTGTTACAGTGGCCAAAGCATCTACGAATTGGTTTTTATCATGGCTCAAGTGAGTGAAGGAAATTTTTTCAAATTCCTTAATAAGCTCCAAGAGATACTTTTAGTATGGGATCAACTTTGGGTCTTTAGTCTGCCATTCTCCCTTGACTTGATAGATAATCAAGGCGGAGTCTCTATACACTTCTAATTTCTTTACTTTCATTTCAATGGCAGCTTGCAAACCTCTCACACAAGCTTCATATTCTGCAATATTATTAGTACACATAAATTTTAGTTTGACTGCTACTGGGAAGTGATTCCCGTCTGGGGATAATAGTACTGCCGCAATCCCATTATCAGAAATATTAACTGCCCCATTGAAATACATCTCCCACACATCATCATGGCCCTCAATGTCCGTGCTTACTGCGTTGACATGCTCGTATGGGAATTCAAAGTTTAGAGCCTCATAATCATCAATTGGGTTCTCTACTAAGAGGTCTACAATCACATTCCCTTTTACTGCCTTCTTTGTCATATAGACAATGTCATATTGTGAAAGCATGACTTGCCATTTTGCTATTCTTCCAGGTATGAATGGGCTCTCGAAAACGTACTTGATTGGATCCATCCTGGAGATGAGCCATGTTTTGTAATTTAACATGTAGTGTTTGAGTCAGTTTGTTGTCCATGCCAATGCACAACATGTTTTTTCTACAAATGAATACTGCGACTCACATTTGTTGAACATTTTGCTCAAATAGTAAATGGCTCTCTCTTTTCTCCTAGTGTCATCATGTTGCCCCAAAACACAACCCATTGAAGTCTGCTGAACTGCCATATATAAAATCAACGGCCTGCCTACTACTAGAGGAACTAATATAGGCAGATTCGACAAGTATTGCTTAATCTTTTCAAAGGCTTCTTGACAAGCTTCATCCCATTTGAAAGTGTTATTCTTCTTTAGCAGTTTGAAAATGGTCTCACTTTCGTGAGATTGGAGATGAATCTTGAAATGCAATTCAATTTTTTCAGAAAGCTGTGCACATACCTTTTTGTTTTTGGGGATGGCATTTCTTAAATGGCTCAAACTTTATATGGGTCAACTTTTATCCCTTTCTCACTGATAATGAATCCAGCAATTTCCCTGACTTTACCCCAAATGCACATTTTGCCGGGTTCAGCTTCAGCTGATATTTTCTTAGCCTCTCAAATACTTTTCTCAACTCTTGCACATGGCTTTCAGTTCCTCTGGACTTAATGATCATATAATTCACGTGGACTTCGACTTCTTTATTTATCATATCGTGGAATAATGTGACCATGGAACGTTGATAAGTAGCACCAGTATTCTTCAATCCAAAAGGTATAACTTAACAAAATACCCCCCACTAGGTGATGAAGGTAGTTTTCTCCTTATCCTCTTTATCCATCAAGATCTGATTATAACCTGAGGCTCCATCAATACATGAACACCTTCCCAGTCCTACCACATTATCAACTAACACATCTATATGCGGAAGAGGAAAATCATCCTTCAAACTTGCTTTATTAAGGTCCCTGTAGTCAACACATGCTCTTACTCTACAATCCTTCTTCATCACAGGGACAGCATTAGCTATCCACTCAGGATATTTCACAACTTCTAAGAACCTAGCATTGTAGTGCTTTTTAATTTCATTCCTAACCTTGAGCAACGTACTTGGGTTCATTCTTCTTAATTTCTACTTTACTGGGACTATTCTAGGGATCAAAGGGATTTTATAAGTTACTATTTGGGGATTCAAACCCGGCATGTCATCATAGCTCTAAGAAAATACATAAATAAACTCCCTCATCAATTAAATCATGTTCTCTAACTCTAAATTATTTACAATTTTGAGCTCTTTTTTATTCTCTTCAGTCCCTAAATTTAAGATGCTCATCTCATCTCCACATGGCATAAGAATGGGCTCATTTAATTTTGGTTTTCCCATTTGCTCTCTCAAGGGTACAGTCTCTTCCTCTTCATCAGAATCACTTGTATCCATGGCAATTATGAGTCTTTCAAAGTTAACATGAGGGATTTTAGAGTCAATTGAGTTATTATGTTTTGGTTGATCATCAGGCCTGGAGAAATTAAAATGGGACACATTAAAAAAATGGAATTTAACAATGGGTTTAAACAAAAGAATATACAAAGAATTTGGAGAATGCGTTATTAATTTATAAATGTTTCATTATAAGAAAAGGTCCATTTACAAAATCCCACTATGGACAGAGTGATCAAGTGTTGGTAACTTCATTACTTGAAGAAAAGCGTAGGGATATCCTCAACTTCCTAGTTATCCAGTTATTGGCCTTTTGGAATTGACACAATCAGCATCTCTGGCACGGGACTTAGTTGTAGGACATTGACAGATACATCTGACGGAGGTTCTTTGCCTTATTCTTTTGCTTTTTCAATAATTGGTCTGGTGAAAACATCTTCAATTTGAGGGATGCTCCTCTTCTTTTCAGGTAAAACCTCAAATCTTTGATCTCAGAGCATATTTCTCACCCAGAAGCTCCTGTCCGCCAAAGCATCCTCTTCATACCCTAACCCTGAGCGCCCATTCCTCTAGGTTGCCATTACAGGCTCAATGATTCCTTGTAACATGGCCCCTAATCCCTTTCCTTCTTTGTAACCATTCTTGTGCATTACCTTTGCAACCATAGCCATAGCTCCACCATCATTCAAGGGGGTCCCTTGTAGCTCCAACGCTTGGAAAGAACTCTCCAGGGCCTGCTCAGTTGCCTCTATATAAGGAATCGATTGGGGTTTTGTGACTAACATGGCCTCTTCTCCTCTTATTATAACTATCTTTCCCTCCATGACATATTTGATCCTCTGGTGCAGGGTAGAAGGAATGGCATTGGCTGCGTGGATCCATGGCCTCCTTAGCAACATAGTATAAGTCGACTCGATGTTTATCATCTGGAAGGTGACATAAAAAATAGAGGCTCTGATTTGGAGTAGGAGCTCAATATCTCCTAATACATCTCTTTTCGCATCACAAAAGCTCGGACTATCATGTCGCTTTACTATATTGAAGACGACTTCATCGAGCTTGGCCAAAGTCGCACTTGGTAATACATTGAGTGCTAATCCATTGTCAATTAGAACCTTTACCACAATACATCCTTTGCATTTAACTGTCACATGTAAAGCCTTAGTGTGCCTCAAGCTAGCAGGTTAATTTCGTCATCTAAAAAGGTGACAAAGTTTGGTGCTTAGATTTTCCCAATAATCTTCTCAAATTGTCCTAGCATAATGTCGAGAGTCACAAAGGCTTGATTTAAGACCCTTTGCAGTGCCTGGCAATGCATACTTGAGCTCAGGATAAGTGACAATAATGAGATCCTTGTATGAGTTTTCTTTAAATGTTCAATCACATCATATTCGCTCTGCTTCATGATCTGCAAGATCAATTCTTTCTCATGTTTATGTTCACTAGATTCTCCTTTCTCCACTTCTTCAGAACCCTCGTCATTCCTTATTGCATCCTCTGCCTTTTCCTTTCCCTTCTTCTTTTCCACTCCTCCAGGGCCATAGCATCTTCCGCTCCTGATATTCTATCTCTTCCTCGAGAACAAGAGGGCTAAGAGTAAGCTTCACATATTGTGGGATTAAACTTAGCTCAGGTGAGGTTATGCTGTTCGAGAGAACAGAGGGTCCAGTATAAGTGAGCTTGAAATGGGAGGGGGATAATGAAGTGATTGGTTGAGTGTAAGTGTGGTTGAGAGTAGGAGTAGATGAACTATTCAAAGCTTCTTGGGTGAAAACTTGAAAATTGTAATTCTAGGGTATTGTGTAGGTGTTAGTGACTAGGAGTTGTTAGGGCATCCTAATGACGACTCTTGGAGGTGTAGACGAAGTTGGTACTGGAGGAAAAGAAAATGTGATTCTAGGGCTTTGACGACTCTGCTCCTCTCTAGTTATGTTTACTTCTTCTTCTCCTTTTACTTTTGATCTCTTTTGGCACCTTGAAATTTTAAACCTCATCAATTTGTCCACCTCATCTTTAAACTCTTCACAGCCAACTAATGGATGGTCTGGGGTACCCCCATGGTAAGGGCACCCTAACACTGATTGCACTTCCCCAGACTTCACCACCTTGGGGTCTAAGTACCCCTTTTTTATAGAAAGTTCAAAAATTTCCTCATAAAATAGCTACAAGTGTTCAATTCCAGGTTTCAAACCATCATCCATGACCTCTATCATATTCACATTGCTTCCTCTTCCAGCATCATGGTTAGGCAATGGATTTGTAGCCACATTTGGAGCTGTATTTCCTCCCTCTATTTTCAGCCAATCGTTCCTGATGAGGGATTGTACGATTATCAGTTGCATGACCAACTGCGCCACCATGGTACTCACATTTAGCATTAAGATTATACCATCTAGGGTAAGGTGATTGCAAAGGCTCTAGCAGTATGGGTACAATTTAGTTAATACTTAGTAGGTAGCGATGGATTTCGCTCAGGGGCATGGGCAGGGGTGGATTTGAATTTCTGGCTTGTCTGGGATTAGCTTGAGGAGCTGGTGGTTGGATGTATGGAGCAGGATGGGTCAGAGGTATTGGATGATAGGTGGTTTATTGTGGAAATTACAAGCGAGGGTGAGGATAGCTTGGGAATTATGGTGGAACATTTGCCACCATTGGATTCTGGGTAGGAAATTATCGGTGAAATTTATTTTGGGGAGGGCAAGGTGGATAAACTTATCTAGATATGGCATGCATGTCCCATTCTCTTTTCTTAGTAAGATTTGGAGTTCTTTTCATAAAATTTTCCCTTGCAGTCTCCTGAAGCCTTCCTAGCCTTTGGTTAGCCTCAATCATTTTCCCCGTTTGTATGATGTTAGCAAAATTATTGGATGTGTTCTCGATCATCTAGTTAAAATAGGGAGCTTTCAGAGTTTCAATAAATAAGGAATAGAGCTCATTATCTGTCACCAGTGGGTATACTTCGGCGGCCTTTTTTCTCCATCTTTGAGCATATTCCTTAAAACTCTCTCCTTCCTTTTGCTTCAGATTTTAAAGATCCCTTCTGGTTAGGGCCACATTATAATTAAACTTGTATTGCTTTAGAAAGCATCTGCTAAATCTTTCTAGGAGTGTAATTTACTCCTATTTAACTGAATATACCAACATAGAGCCGGATCGAAAAGACTTTTGTGAAAGAAATAGATCAATAACTTGTCATCCTCCGATAAAGCTGACATTTTTACTATATAAGTGGCCGAGTGTATGTGAGGATCAGAAGTACCACTATATTTCTCAAATTCAGGAATTTTAAACTTTAGGGGTACCACCACATCTGGGGCTAGTCTGAGAGCTGACACATCCAATGAGCCATACATATTTAGTCCCTCAATAGCCCATAAACGTTCCTCCAGTGCCATCAGCTTCTCATTTTCTATTTTCTCCTTTTCCTTGCCCATTTGATATATTATTTCTGCTGACATGTTAGGGGCCGATGGGTATTATTCAGCTATAAGGGAAGGTCTAATTATAAGGCTGTTGAACTGGATAGACTGGCTCATTTACTTGAAAGGTAGAGGCATAAGGGTTAGTAGCTACTGCAGCTTCAGTGTTCAATTGCTGGAAAACAAAGGAAGATGAAGCTTGGTCTTGGTAGCACTGGGGGTTAGAATCCTCAGTTATTATTGGCAGAGCAGTTATTGGTAAGCTCGGTGGGGTTGTGGGTTTTTTTTTTTTAGGGCCATCTCCCTCATCATCTGTATTAATTTGAAAACTTGTTCCTTTAGGTCAGCAACTTGCCCTTGGAGGTTTCGGACTTATTCCTATTCTTCCATGATCTTTTTTGTTTGAAAATGCGTTAAGTAAATCTTTGTTGGCATAGCGGCTTGCTTGATCGGGTGTACTTTATTGTGAGAAATATTGATTTTCTGCCAAGAACGTATGCAGGCATTAGTTTGATTTATTTAAGGTTCTTTTATTATAATTATTTTCCTTATTGATTAAAAGGATACAGAGGCAAATGTTTGCCAAGGGTAAATCGAGTCAACTTCATGATGGTATCGTTCAATAGTCTAACTATGAATGACAGGCTCATGTACGTATCCATGATACTTGTTCATGAGGTGCATATGGCTTTTCGCATAGCTCTAATGAGTATAAATCCTACGAGGAGATATGTTATTCATTCATGATTTCTTCAAAGGCACGAAACATAATTTGATCAATTCATTGCATTAAAAACTTAGTCATTCATTTACATGACCAAAAACATTACAGAATTCAGCTATTGCCTAGGCTCTGGGAGATTCTTTAAGATGCAGTAGCATTTCTTGAGGTATTCATACAACCTCTCTTCTTGTCTTGCAGGATCAAATGTTTACAGGGCATATTCTGACTCTGGTAACAGCTCCTGCTTTCCTTGTGCCACCATCCTTTCTAATCTGTCGACATTTTCCTTTAGTTCGCAATAGAGAACGGTCTGACATTCTTTTTCCTTCTTTTCCCTAGCACACTCTTTTAGAATGTCATTGATCAACTGTGTTTGCTTTTCGAGTTCATTTTTCTTTGTTTTGTTCTCTTGTCTATATTTAGCCATAAGCATCTTGTGATGACTCAACTCTTCTTGCAGTTTGTTGTTTTGCATCCCAGCCTCTCTTTACTTACCATGAAGCATGACTTTGTCCCTTTCCCATTGGGCTTTTTATTCTTTATACTCTGCCCCTGTTACCTCCATTTCTTCTCTAACCCTCTTTCCTTCCTTTTATAGAGCTTGCCTAGCATTTCGGGCTAATAAATCTTTCAACTGCTTTGCACGTTCCTTTAGCTGCTGATTCTCTGAAACCAAACTTTGGAAATGGATATCCAACTTTGCACGAGCTTATTCCAAGTAATCCTCCATATTATCTTTATGAGGCGATTTATTTTCTGGACCCATCAGCTTAGGAACCTCATACCCTTTGTCTCTTCTACTTCTCCATATAGGATATCCTTTGGTTGTGCTAGGTCCTTTAGGCGACCATTTCATTAGGGTTATCTTCTCCCAAGACTTGCATAGGGCCTTTAGTTCATTCACTTTACCAGCCCCATAATAGAAATGAACTTGGGAAACCCTCTGGTGCATGGGATAAGCTGAGTCGAGTCAAACTGCCTCATCACTAAAGCTGGAAGAAAACTTGTACATCTAGTTAGCCCGACTAGAGGTATGAATTGATAATCCCCTGTACTGAACAGGAAAGGTTGACTGGAAGTCCACTGCTTTCTCCAGCAATAGTTGTGACTATTGAAACTTAAAATCAACTCTTGCCATTATTGTTCATTTTTCTTGCCTATTGTTATCTTCAACATCTTTTCAATAATAGGCTGATCAGAATACCACATCAACGCCTTGGTCTCCCATGGGCAGACATAGCTTAGAGTCCAAAGATACAATAGTTGAATGTAGCACTTCATGACTCCTTTACCCTTTTATCGGCAATATGTCTAGGTTAAGAAGGTTTCTGCTTCTCTACTGCCCAAAATAGCTCTACGACATTCTGGGTCACAATCTTCAGAGATCTAGGCAATAAGATCAACCCGTAAATACTGAGAGCTAGCGCTGGCAAAGCCATCTCCCACTTTCCATTATGAATATGTTGATCTAGGCTTTTCTGGATATAGGTCCAAGGCCATCTATGAGAATTGCCTTTGATAGCTTCTTTAGTTTTGGCTTCCTCTGCTGGGACTCCTATTATGTTAGCAAACCGCTTCCACGTTTGCCTGTAGTTGAGGTGGAGATAAACACAGTTTTGAGCCACATAAGGGATCTCCAATAGTACTTGATACTCCTCTATTATTGGTGTTGTATCAATATCATTAAAGGAGAAAACCCTATAACTGGGGTTCCAAGTGGACAATAAAGCTTTCAGAGTAGGAACTTGTATTTTAACCTGCATTAAGGTGGTAATTTTTCCATATTTCTCCTCAAACTTTGCTTGGGCATGCGAAGGTAGCGATTTCCAACTGTTAAGCAGGCTGTCAAGATTAGCTAATTTGACTTCAATCTTATCAAGATCGAATGGAGGTAATAGGTGAGCCTCTGCTTCTATATCCGCTTCTCTTACCTACAAGGACTCTGAATTCTTAATTAATCTAGACCATCACAGCGCTTTTGTTCTTGCCTTGAAATCTCATCAGTTGACTAACTTGAGGATGCCATCTAAACTTTTCTTATTTACCCTTTACAAACACACAATTTACTATACCTGTATTAAAGGAAAAATTTGATCAGAACATAAAAATATAAATGCATAATTTTAAGTAATTTGAATTACACTATCAAAGGCCATAATGTCTATACACCTATCAAAGTAGGAAGGTGTTTAGACTGCTTTAACGGTATGATTCAAAATTACCCTTTTTCCTCTAAAGAAAACATAAAAGTGCTTAAGTATAAATAGATTAAGAGAAAAGGAAGTACGTCCCTTTTGTCCTAAAATGGGATAATCTTATCATCGGGTGAGAGCTACCTAATGGGATGGTTCTACCCTTAAGGGTGGCTTGCTAGAGCTCTTGACTAGTGTGACGATTTAGCTTAGGGTCTAGCTTTCTAAAGTTTAAATGTCCCTAAATTTTCCTTACTGTGAACAATAGAGCCCCATTCCATTACCATGATACTGACAGGAAAATCCATGGGTATCACAATAAATGAAATGCGTTCCAATCTTAGTGAAAGTCTTCTCGGATACTAACAGGGCAGAATCCATGGGTACCGCTACACAACTCCCTCCTAATCCTTAGAAAGTAAGAAAGCCAGGTTATAGAGCTAAAGTGTGTGAGGACATTGTGTAAGTATTAAGTGTGTGAAGGGAATAAAAAATAGTGCTACTATAACAAAAAAAAAAAAAAAAACATGTAGACAAACCAATAAATAAGGAAATGCACAAAGAAAAACAATAAATTAGATTTCCCAGAATGGCGCTCAAAATTTTTTAAGTTAAACCCCAACGTTATTGATAATAATTTATAAGAGCACACAGTTAAACCAACTTTTGGATCTCCAACTTAGGTATTAGGTGCTTCCCTAGTGGAGTCGCCAAGCTGTCATAATGGTTTTACGGTCGCCGGACAATTTTCACCGAAGTGGAAAAGTGAGGAGTCGCCACTTTAATTTTAAAAGAAATTAAAAAAAAAAAAACCACTTATTGTTTTAGAAAGAATTTGACCACTTCAAAATAGAGGTTCTGGATTTGGGATCCGTATACATGTGGGGAAGGTGTTAGGCACCCCACATCGTCCCTCAACGAGGGTAAGTAGATCTAATGATGTGCTCTTTATAACTTAAAGTCGATAACTTTTGGGGTTAAATTTATGATGTTGGTTCCTAATGTTTATTATAGGAACGCTTGATGTTTCATTATTCTGGATATCCCAAGAATGCAAGTAAATGGGGTAGCCCTAAAGTGAGTGGAGATTGTGTTTGTTTAATTTATTATATATAAATGCATTTTATTAAATTCCTCCCTTCCCGTAATTAGGACTCTAATTCTGAAGAAGTATTATTTGGCCCTTAGAGATTCACAATGAGTGAGAAGGACTATTGGCTCACTCATCATTCACCTCATCATTAGTATCTGAATAATTGAGGGTGTGTAGCTTGTGTAAGGAAATTGGATTAATACGGGTAAAGACTTTCATTCCTTTCAATTAGGATTCTAATTCAAAAGGGATGTGTTAATTATAACCTAGAGAGTTTTCTTCATTAATGAGGACTCTCTGTTAATGAAGAAAGGATTAATGAAGAAAGATCCCATCATAGGCATAATTATTCATAAGGTATTACCGGCATTAATCCACTTCCAAATTATTTATGTGTTTATAAAATAGTTGGTTAATTTTGGTTGTTCTTCATGGGAGGACTCTCCATCATATTTAGATAGATCACAAATATAAAGGCTCTAAGAAGGACTCTCCATTGGACGCAAACAAAAAGTTATAAAGCATGAGGCTTACATAAGGAGTCTCTCATAAACCCATAATGTTGGATTGCAAAGTTCTTGAAAATCGTTAAGGAAATTTTAGAGGAAAGACTCTCCTTCTTTTTGAGAAATCTTTAGAAAACATTAACGGATACTAACTCTAGTAAATATGAGCCCCAGGAGAGAACTCTCTCCTGAACTCTCGTTATTTTGAATACTGTAGGAGGATAAAAGATAGGAATATTTATAAAATGGTGTAAAGAATAGGACGGTTCTACTTTCTAATTTCTATATGAATGATAAATTGTGAGTGTTATTTCCTAATTTTTTTCCCATTATCCAAACTCCTTTCCTACTCTCTTTATGTCCTATCTCTTACTAGTCTCCCGTACTCTCCATGTTAATCCTGACTTGTCAAACCCTATTACTCACAATTTTTTTTTTTATCTCTAATCATATCCAAATTCTTTATGCCGAGCGCCCCCCCCCCCCCCCCCCCTCTCTTATTATTTTTGATCTCTCTAATCAAATCGAACGCCCCATATCAACATCCCTTTTTACTCTATTTTTGACCTTAACAAAATCGATCCGAACTCTCCATGACAACAATTCTTTTCACTCATAATTTACGACCTATCAACTATTCTAATTGAGCTCTCCTCTTTCCATCTGAACTCTAAACACCATTTATTATCATCTGAACTTTATTTCTACACTACTAAAAAAGAAACACATACTTTTCAAGATAATGAAATGACATAAATGCTATTATAATAGAAAACACTAATATTCATGAGGTATGCCAATCTAACTCCAATCTATTCTAAAAGTTCGGTATGATTGAGACATCTTAAAAGTCCAAATTCTAGCTTACGCTGCTAACGCAGCCTAAATATACCCAATAAGAACTATTTTAAAGCATTTACCTGCGAAGAACTCTAGAAGTGATGGGAGAGCAAATGTTGATATCTTGCATCACAATGGGACCGCTGGGGGCTAGGCCGACTAAAGCACATTTTGAAATGACGAGAGCGACGGGGAAGGGATCCTAATGACTAAAAACCCCAAATGGACCACTAAGCTATCGAATAAATCTATTGAAGATGGGGACTAGGGTGTATTGGGATTTGTAGAGTCAAGATTCTTTAGAAAACACATTTCTAAAGCCCCTCTTTAATGATTCTATATTCAGGAGAAAAACAAACGAACTTAGGATTGAAGCTTGAAGACTAAAAGTCAAAGATCAAGAGAAATCTCCAATAAACGAAGACCAAGAACTCCAGACTTAAGCCCCCCCAAATACCCCTTCTACTGTGAAGATTTTAGGTATTTATAGGGAACAAGGGTCTTCAAATGGATGACTAAGATTTTTGATGACAAGATTGAAGGGTGCGGATTTCAAAGAACAAAATCTGAGGGTTAAGAATTAAAGAGACCAAGAATTATGGGCCACGATTTAGCTCAGGACTCTTTTGTCCTCTTCTCTCTAATCCAATGGCTAGGAATTCTACCTTACAGAACATATCAAAGGGTTGGGAATGAAATGTGCTAAATCTGTTTGTTAGTTTTTATTGAACGGCCCAAAGTCTATCCCTACAAATGATATTAAAGGTACAAATTGGGGCGTACCAAAATGCTTTAACTGCCTCAGATCTGGTGATTCAGATTCATCCTTACAAGATGGGGTGGATGGTGGAGATTGAATCGTACCCCATATGCTTTAACAAACTTAGATCCGATGGTGGGGGAGTTGATCTCGCGAATCAAGGGTAATGGTTCGAAGTAACTTCTGAACTTCTGATTTTCCCAACCTTCTTATCTTTATTAGCCATTTTCTCGATCTACCCAATCTCTTAATCTTGTTCCCCTATTCGATCTCTCATTATGGTTGGTAACCTAAAGCCTTCTCTCCTGATCTCTTATGCTAACCCTTTCTACGTCCAATCTCTTCTTATCTTTCTTATCTTTCTAATCTCTTTTCTACCTGTTCTTTGTATCTGATCTATGTTGTTGCCCATCAAATATTGGGAAAGCATTAAATTCTCTGGTAACCTATGAGCCACTTCGAGTTCTGCAAGCATTAAATGCCCAGGCCTATATATATTAAGGGGGGTAGGCCATCATCCTCACATTTCCACTTTTCTTCTCCGATTAGTCTCTGATGTTTTCTTCCTCCATGCCTTATATTTCTGGTTCTGATTTTCATCATGACAACTGTTTTGATCTTTTTTTGACAACTCCCGTTGCCTATCACTTGAAAATGGATTACACTAATGGTCAGAGAGTTATGAGAATGTCATCTGATGAAGGCATAGAAACCGGACTAAACTGCCGATTTGGGATCGAAATAACCACCATTCTAATCTCTAGTTGGCCTGTCGGTCCGAGCTTAAGGCTGATCTTGAGCAAGGGGACTGCTAATTTCAATCTTGATATCGGTGGCTACCTCTTGAAGTTCATTTGGCTCCTAACCATCTTAGAGGCCTCGACTAAAGCTCAGTTCTAGTTGATGACATCGATGATAACAATGAGCTTTCCGTAGTCTTTACCATAGTTAACGATAGCTACCTTTTCAATCCCCACATATCTCTTAAACGACATCTTGAGATCGGGAGGATTCCAAACTATGAATATAGAGTAGAATGTAGGTACATTTGTAATTAATGATCGAGTTGGAGAGGACTACCCAATGATATAATATGATCTTTTGAAAATGAAATAGACTTTTATTTGAGCTCGATTTTATTTTATTTATTTATTTATTTATTCTGTTTTTATTTATTCATTACGTTCTTTATTATTTACATTGTTCTAATTGTCCTTCCAATCCCTCTCCTATCTAATTGCCTCTTCAACTGATCTCTTTCGTCCGAACCCTTTCCTATCCGATCTCTAGTCATAACTCTTTCAACTGATCTCTTTTGTCTGGTCCCTCTCCATCCAATCTCTTTCGGTGCACATTGAAAATTGGGGTAAAAATTGAATTTCCCACTGGCCAATGCACCGCCTAGGGTCTCACGAGCATTTAATGCTCACGGATATATATGTATAGGAGAGGGGGGGGGGTCTCATTTTCACTTTTGCTCTCGTTCTCTCCCTCAATTCTCTCAAATTTTCGGCGAGGTTTTTTTTTTTGTTCTTTTCTTTTCCAACAACGATTCTTCATGCAGGTAATCCTTTGATCCTTCTCCGATCATGTTCTTTTTGGTTTCTTGAAAATGAGTGGCACCGATGATCAGAGAGTTGCCAACCCCCCCTCCATTCATGTTTTATAGAGCTTTGACAAAGGTGATGAGGCTAGACTAAGTGGGTGACCTGAAGTTGTTACGGCTACCATCCAGCCCACCGAGTCAAGCCAACAGCAGGCTCTGGTTATAAGGAAAGAACCTCTATTCGTTGACAAGCTCCCTTTAATCCTTGGGATGTCCGATCTCAAACTCATAAGCTAGGAGTTCAATATTCCAATCAACTCATTCGAGCTCATTCGGTGTCACGGGGATCTTCAGGCTGATCACTTCTTCGAGGAAGTAGATCTGATTATAGTGTATGAAGAACAATTAAAGGTCAGGATATGGATTCCTCTGGAGCAATTTTACAAGGATGTCCCGAGGTACCATCGAGTTTGCATCGCCGCCTAAATGCATTCGAACTCTTGGAAAATTCTGGTGCCCTTTAGAGGATTATGCCAAGCTAAAGGACTCAAGCCCACAGTGAAGGTTTTCACCAAACTACACAGGCTTGCTCGGTAAAAAGACAATGAATTTTGGTTCTTTCAAGCGAAGTCAAACTGTGGGCTCTTCACTGATCTCCCTTCCTTGCTAAAAAATTAGAAAGATCAGTTCTTCATCCTGCGAAGTAAAGATCCTCGTGGCTTTGAGGGGATCCCACAAAGTTGGAATTATTTGGTCTAAAGGCCCGAGAAAAAGATCGTCCTGAATAATGTCGAGGGCGCCATGGTGAAGCACCTTAAGAGCCAGGCGATCTCTCGTAGATATTCGTGCTTAGACGTGATTATGGCCGAACTGAATTGGTGGATGATGAACGTGATCGCCCATGAGAACATCTCGCTACAACTCTCTAATCTCGACCTTGGGATGGGTAAAACCCAAATCTTTAGTCTCTTAGTCCTAGCAATCTCATTAACTTGCTTTTTTATGCAGACATGGCGGGCAGTGAGGTTGTGAAATAAACTTAGAAGTGGAAGAGGGAGCTCGCCAGAAAGGTGTTGGAAATGAATGAGGCTGCTGCCATTACTGAGGC
Organism: Hevea brasiliensis; assembly: GCF_030052815.1. Lineage (NCBI taxonomy): Eukaryota > Viridiplantae > Streptophyta > Magnoliopsida > Malpighiales > Euphorbiaceae > Hevea > Hevea brasiliensis. The sequence continues at coordinate 98,854,094 of NC_079494.1, forward strand.
CCAAAGACAGGCTCAGGTAGAAGTGCCAAGCTCTCCAGTCCAAACTCAAGAGCAACCGACCTTGGAAGTGCAGATCCTCACTATGAAGCCTTCCACTCAACTTACTGAGCCTCCTTCCCAACCTCCAGTCTCTTCGACTGCAGAGATCGGATCCACAAGGCAAGTAGTCCCAATCAGGTGACCACTCTCCCGAGATGCCCAAGTCCTACTTCAATCACTTGAGAGGAATGAAGGCTTGGGAAGCGTGGATTTAGGGCCTTAGAAGGTTGAATTTCAAAAATTATTCTAGGGTTACATGCTAGCATATCAAGTAGCTTATGAACCTGTGTGACTTCTTATGCCCTCTAGTATGCCAAATCATACTTTTGGCATACACTAGGAGAACATTGCCATTTAATATTGAGAATTAACTATTAATTCATTAAAACTTAATTAAAAGAGGGATTGGAATTCAACTAACCTCTAAGGCGCTGAATCAAACAATCTTACTCCCTTAGGGTGCTCGTAGGACTCCAAATGTTGCCCCTCTAGCTTGTCCACCACAAGCTCACCAAGTCCACCAATGGTAGCCCAAACTCTCTCTTTGAAGCTTGCCAACCACTAATGCTTTAGGGGTTTTTCTTTGGTGAAGATTAAATGGGTGTATTCAAGCCATAAACAATTTCTAACAATTTTGATTCAAGATAAAACAAAACTTTCTACTTGAATCAATGGAAGAAAAGTGAGAAAAGAGAAGAAAACCCTTCTTGCCATCCAAGGGTAAAAGAAAAGAGAAAAAATTGCTTCTTCTTTTTGTCTTGCATTTATATACAAGAGACAAAACTAATTAATTGGTGCCACATATCAATTTCTCATTTAATCTTGCTTTCTTGTTGTCTTAATCACATTAAGACAAGTGTCAAGCCAAGAATAAATCATCATAAGGTGGTCTTCCATCATGGGAAGACAAGTAGCTCAATCATATGGGTGCCACGTGTTATCATCTTATGGAGCCACGTGTTACCATGTGAAATTACCATTTTGCCCTTATATGTAATTTTGAGTTCTCAACTCAAAATTGTATTTTCTCTTCTTCAAATTAATTTATATCATATATAAATTGATTAATTAATTAATCTCCATTAATTAATCTCACAATTAATTTCATATTCAAACTCTTTAAATATAAATTTAATTTACATTATACATCCAATAACCTAGATTTGGTTTCAAGTCATGCTAGGAACTTTGCAATATTATTGCAAACCAAACATATTTAATTAATTAATTGAACTCTTTAATTAATCAATTAAATCACATTTTACTTGGTGATTAACTTGTGTATATGTGTGACTTACTAAGCTCATTACTAATTGGCAATGAGAAATGATATCAACTCTTAATATCATTAGAATTCTTTCTTACCGTAAATGATTTCTCTAAATCATTTTAGGCATCTCATAGACCATGGTTAACCCCTAGCATAGCATGCCATGGCCACCCAATCAATAATAATAAATACCTTAAATGAACCTTTAATCATATGTTACCATGCACTAAAATCTCTCCATTACAAAATCTCTATTCTAGCTGGAGTTATGGTTTATGTCAAACTCTATTTGCTATGAATATTATATTCTCTTTTAATTCTAATTCTTGATTAATCAAACTTTCTTGTCAGAAACTCTTTTCTGGCTAAGTCTATCTATCCTGGCTAGGAACTTGAATCATCAAGAATGATTAAATGAACATAGGATTTTATCCCTATTTACTTAGGGTAACAGATCTGTAACACCCTCCCTGTATCAACTCCGTACATTCTACTGTTCCGGTGACTGGTGTCGGTCCGGACAGCTAGAACGTCCAGAAAAATATTTAAACTAAAGTCAGAAACCATAATTAACTCAAATATTAATAAGAAAAATTTAGTAAAAATTTTAGAAATAAAATACAACCAAGTCAAATGAGCCGGTGCCCAAGCGATGGGTAACCCAGAGGGAAGTTGCGGTTCTCGCAACTAGGAGCCCTAGACCCAGGGAAAAATTCATAAAATAATTTTTGGGACTCCAAAGAAGGGTCATTGAGGTTCCTATGGCATTAGAATGCCAAGAAAATATTTAGAAAAATTTTTCAATCGGTACAGACAATTTTGACCCGTTAAGTCAAACGGAGGGCATTTTGGTCATTTCACCTTCAGAGGTGATTTTTGGCCGACTTGTCCAGTTGAGTAAATAATTATTGTGACATAAAATATGAATTAATATTGATGAAAAATTAATTTAAAGTTAGTAGAAAAGAAAAGAAAAAAAAATACAATATGTGCAATTTATGACATCATTGTGATGTCATTTGAAGTTCCCACCAATCACATGTAAACAACCAATTAATTAACTAATAAGAGAGACAAATGAAGACCAAAGGAATTAAAAATGCCATCAGCCATCTTCCTCCCCAAACCAGCCGAAACCTATGCCTTGCCCTAAACCTCCATTAACACTCCATTCAAGCTTAAAAATCTCTCAAACCTCACCCTAAAACCCTAAGTCACCTTCACTAAAACTTATCCACACACCCTAAGGAAGCTCTAGGCAGCCACAAAGAGGAGAAATTTTAGAGTTTTCACAAGTTCAATAAGTTGAGCAAAGAGGTTAGTGCCTATTTATACTTATACTTCTTTTATTCCATATTAAGGACTTAAAATAAGTAAGGAATTGTGAATTAAACGAATGAAATTTATGTGTATGTACTCCTTGAAATTTTGGCAGCCCTAAGGAAGGGATAAGAGTGATTGTTTTGATGGAATTAGAGTGGACTAAAGATGATGTTTAAGGTATATATATACATGTATAATGAATTGGTGTGCTAACTAAGGTAATTAGTGTAAACCTTGAATATGAGCTAGGGTTTGGGAGTGACACTTGGATTTAGCTTATGAAATTGTTAAAGAACATTCTAATGGTCAATTAGTTACCATTTGAGGTAAGTTGACCATAATTTGAAGTGCATTAGAGTGTTACAAAGTGTTTTGGTAGGCTGCCTAGTGACAGCAGCAGGGAGGCTGTGAGTCCAGCCTGTTTGGACTGCCATATCTTTGGCTGTGTAGGTTCAATTGGTATTTGGCCAATTGGACATGAAACTAGACTTATAATGGCACAAGTTTTCTGAAGAAACCATGCCCAAAAGACCAAAGCAAGTAGACCAAAAGTTGGCCCCAATCCGGATACCCTGCAAGCAAATTCTGCAGAATGACCAAATGAACAGTAACTGTTCATTTGGCCATAACTCACTGTAAAATGGTCCATTTGACCTGAAATTTTTACAGCAACAAGATAAGATATAGACAAAAAACTTTCATGAAGAAACCTACCCCAAATTATGACCAGAACCTATTCAACAAGGCAGTGGCAGTCACTGTTCATTGTACTGTAGATTTGGTAAATTCTGCAGATTTGAAATCCGGCCAGCTGTGGTTTTTGGACCATATCTGGAGCTACAAAACTCCAAATGGAGTGATTCAAAAAAATAAATTCAACTAGACAAAATAAGGAACAACTTTCATGTTTACCATTTCCTCAAATTTCCACTGTAACAGTCCCTAATGGAACAGTAAACTTATGGTACAAAAACTGAAAATTCTGCCCCTTAGTGCTAAGCTTGGAAATGGATTTGGTGATTAATTCCAACAAGTTTTAAATGCAAAATGTGGTACATTGGGAGTGTTAAAACCAATGCATCTATTTTCTATCCAAAAGTCAACATTTTTGTTGACTAATAAAGTGAATAGTGACACCAAAACTTGAAATTCAAAAATTAAAGAATTCAAAAGTATCAAATGCCCTAGTATACCTAACTAGATTGATTTGGATAGTTTGGCATGCCAATAGGGTTCAGTTAGCAGTACTGCACATGGCATTATGTCATTCTATGATTTTATGGCTTTTAGCCATTCTGACCTTGTGTTGATATTTGGCCTTGTGCCCATTGTCATTACAGCTTATTAGCTGTTCTGTTGCACACCGGGAGATGCATATGTGACCGATGGTGTGACGGCCCGAGGTACTTGATACCCAGTGCCAGTTTACCCGTTATCCAGTCCAGTCGTCCAGTATAGGTTACTTGGGCAACCAAATGAATGAAAGTGGACAAAGTTAACAAAATAAATGGATATACAAATACAAAACAAATAAGTCATATACATTCAATGCATATTTATTTCTGTTATTTCTTTCTATTTTATTATTTGCACCACTAAGCATTATTGCTTAGCGCGTTGCTTTTGCCACGCGTAGGTTCTGGAGATACTGACCGAGAGCCCAGTAGACCACAGACTGGGTGAGACCTCCTGCAGCTCTGCATAGTGTCCGTGTCACCTCACCTTCCACAGTGCATTGGTAGGACACTAGGTTTCATTTTGATATTTTGTAACTAATTTCTATTTTCTCATGTGTATTTGAACTTATGTAATGTATTTTGATGTTCATGTAAATAATGAAAATTGTGTTTGTGAATGGAAAATGTGAATATCTATATGTGAATTGTACTTGATTATCACATGAGATGAATGATTGAGAAATGAAATTGAAAAATATTGAGATTTTGATATTGGAGTTTGAGAAGATTGAATATGATTATAGGAAGTGTTTTTCACAGGTTCCGAAGAACTGTTTTCTCCATTTTTAGCCGGTACTCTGCCGGATTTTTTACAAAATTTTCGGAATCCCAAATAAATTATAATTTCAATAAATGACTTAAATAAATAATATTTCACAAGTTATATTCAAAACCATGATAAAAATTAATTAAGGTAAAATAGAGTGTTCCGGTACACCGTGTGACATAACTTACTCGGATATACTGTAAACGGGTAAGGGGTGTCACAAGATCCCATCTTGATCAACACCCATCTCCATATATAACTAGTAGGAGCCAACACATGCCCATATACCCATCCACAGTATGAGTATGAAAGCAGTATCAAACTCAAATCACCTATATACAAGATAACTGTATTATCTCAGGTCTAAAGATTATATGCACTGATATGACATATGACAATGCATTGACAAAAGTAAACTCCACGTGCTTATCATAAGTGTCACTAGTTCGGCCTACTTATCATCTATAAGTGCCTATCATGTTTGTTATGTGGCATGAGACTCACCACTCCAACTTATTTATATCTCATATTAATACTTTGGGAACAAACATGATTACAATTTTTCTGGATAAGTCATATCCTTTTGTGAAGTATCCTCGCTTGTGAACCAATTTATAATACTTTGTGCTAGAAATACTGTCACTCATATTCTTAACAACTTAAGAATAGAATTTCTAAGAAAATATTAATGGACCTTTTCAATTACACATAAATAGATTATGTAAACAGAAAAGTGTAATTGCCTTTTATTAATGAAATATATACAAGATACATACAAAATGATATACTCTAGGGCATACTACTAACAATGAACTGCTCAATACGAGGGAACGCCGACTTGGCCAAAGTCTTAGGCTCTACAATCTGCTTCCCTGAAGACCGAGCTAGGGTGGGCCCAGAGAGTATGGAGGATCTCCTCACTCAAACGATGAGCTTGAGTTTGGAGGCGATTGTGAAGCAACACATGCTCAGAGAAAAGGCCCACCTCTTAAGGAGGGAGATTACAAAGGCAGTCCAGGGTGCGACAGTTGCGAAGAGCCAACTTTCTACTGCGAATGAACGGATCAGCGAACTAGAGGGATAAGTGAGGTCTCATGAAGAGAAGACTGCTCGGCTGGAGAAGGAACTTGAAGATGCTCAGGCCTTTTGAGCTTTTGACCTAACTAAGTTCTCCGAAGAGATCAAAGCAAAAGAGAATGAAGCTCTGGTGAAGGAAGCTGGCCCTTACGTGAATGCCCATAGTGATCTCCTAGTCGAGCTAGTCAAGCGCTATCCCGAAGAGGATTTCACCTGGCTCGAGAAGCTTGCCCTGGGTGTTGAAGCTAAGAGCGAGCATGAACAGGAGGGAGAGGAGGGAGTGAATAATGAAAATGTAACTATAGATTGGGCTGGGGAAGACCTGCCCACTAAATGAATGTAAAAGTTTTTTGAGATAAATAATATAACTCTTTTTGCATGAGCAACCTCATACTTTTGGAGATCAGATAATTACTTAAGAGATCGGATAAAACATTAACCTTTATTAAAATAAGTGTTTGCACAATTAAAACCAGATAACTAAACACAAGACTGTTCACAATTTAAAATTTTAAGGTATTTGAATAGTTACTGAGATCGAAAGACAATAGAACGTAGGATCAGATAATCCGGAGATCAGATATCGATCAGAATAGGACGAACAGAGATGAAGAGACAGAACATAGAAGTGTATGAGATCAGATAATCCTGAAACTTAAACATATGAACACGCGATGAAGAGATCGAAAAACAACTGAACATAAATGTTCATGAGATCAGATAATCTTGAAATATTTTTTTGGAAAGCAACTTGGACCATTGCCAAGTTCGAAAAAGTGACCTGTGATCAAGCCACAATTAAAGTAACTTGTTGAGATCGAGTTTAGATCGGAAATCTATACAAGAAAATAACATTTTATGAAATTAAAACTGAATTACAGCTTTTAAAGAGAAAATTGTATATTAATTACACAAGTTATGAATTTAATGGTCGACCAAAATATGATACCTACAGGTGTAATTGGGTGGACATGTCCGGGGTTGCTCCATTGCTGGTTTGTCCCTTCTTCTATTTTCTTTCTTAATTTCAATAAATTGATTGACTTAAAAAAAAAAATCTTATTTCATCTCTTTTCCTCTGTTCTTATTTTTCTGTCTTAGCAGCTTGAGCTTTAGCAATTTCAAGTTTAGCACTGGTTTCTTCCTATGATGCAAGCTTCTCCACAAGGTTGATATGTAATCAGGCCTTCGATTCTTAAAGTCAAGGTCGTAAGCATGCTTCCAAACATCACTAGTAAGGAGTGGACAGTAAGCAAGTGAATTTATCTCGATGCTTTTTGGGAAAGAGAGTGTACAATAGATTATTTCATGAATCTCCATATACAATATTTTCAGCCCAAGATGTTGATGCATAAATAAAAGTGACTTAAGCTATGTTATCACAAACCATATTATTATTTAGCCTAACCTAGAGAACCATAGGTAGCACATTAGCACGCATCCTCTATAAGCAGTAGATAATCTACCCTAATCTAGATAATGTATCTGTCACTAATCCATTCTAATTAAGTGCTGTTAATTTCAATACATCACAAACAAATGAATTCTTTTATTAACGTTTTTTAAATTTTATTTTAATTTAATTTCTTATAAATTCATTAAAAATATTTCATATAAAATAAATTTATATTTTATTTTTATTATAAATATATTTCTTAAATTCTTATGACATTAGAATGAAGTTTATCAATAAATATAGTAATATTTACATATGACTTATAAATTTAACTTTATTTAAAACTAATATATATATATATATATATATATATTGAGAGAGAGATCTACAACACCTCAATCTTTCTTTCGATTGGTTGTGATTGCAATAAATAGCCAAAATGAAGTTGCAGGCTTGGCTTCTAGCTTAGATGCTATTGTGATCCTACCCTCATATAAGTTTAGTTTTTGTACATTACTGATTTGTTTTGAAAATAAATTGGTCTACCATAGATTATTTTTTTTCTTAGAATTTTTATTTATTGTTGCTTTAAATTGCTTCAAAATCATCTAAACTCTAAAGGGGTATCGTGATCTTTTGTATTTTCATTATTTGCAAAGGGCAAAAGATGAACAATGAGTGACTATACTCTAGTTTTGAGATCTTTACATTCTCTTCTCATATTGTATTTTTTCATATCACATGTTCTTTTGCAATTTATTATATACTATGAATTAATTTGCTCCAATCTTTTTTATATGAAAAGATTTGTGGCTACCGTTATTTAATTTCGTATGGCTAATAAAAAAAAAATTATTTGGATTTTGTTGCTGTTATTATTGTGGCTATTCTATAATGATCCCTCGAATCATAAAATTTAGAATATATTGATACATATATTAGAATCGATTTTTTTATATATAAAAGAAAATTTAGTTAGTAATTTATTATTTATAAATAATTTATTATTATTGTTAATATATTTGTTAAATTTGTTTTTAAAAATTTTTTCTATATTATAAGAAAATATTATATTATATAAAATATTATATATCAAATAAATATTAATAATATTAATATCTATTAATTTGGATGTACACGATTAATTCTACTAAATAAAACAAAAAAATCAAATCCAAAATAAATAAATTTAAAAAATCAACATGAAACTATATTAAATTCAATTTATTTTACTATTATATATATAAGCTCTTAAATAGCGTTGGAGAAAGTTTAAAGTTTTCACACTAATTATATAAGCTTTATAAAAATTATAAAATGCCATTTACTAAGTGTCAATGAAGTTAACATTTTATTATTGAAAAAATTTAACACGAAAGTATATCAATCAATAAAATAATAAATAATTAAATTTATATACTTATAAAACACTTAAAATTATAAAATTATAGTATAATTATAAAATTTTCATAATAAATTTTACTCTTATTATATTCACTTACAAATATATAATTTCTTATTTCTATTCATATATTTTTACTTTTATTAACTTAAATTCAAAAGTAATAAGATTCATATACAATAAAATATTAAAAAATAAAAAAATATTATATTATCATAGTAATAATTGATATATTGTAATAATAATATTATATTGTATAAAAAATTAATAAAAAATTATGTAAAAATATTAAATTAAGAAGAAAACCTACAACGCATAAAAAAAACAAACTAGCGTATACTACATACAGTGGACTAATTATTGAGCCCATAATTTCCTTAAAATACTAGTGCAGCGTCGATGACACTCACTAAAACGACGTAATGAGAGTCAACATGTGGATTAGGCCTGAATTTATCTAATTAAGGGAAAATTACTTCGTGTAACCAATATACACATATATATATATTAAAAAGTATTGCTGTTCCGATTTTTTTTCTTTTTTTTATTTACATTGTTAAATGCAATTTTTTTTTCAAAGAAAGCAATTTTTTAATGCATAATTGAGTATGAGGTGCAAAAATATAAGGTTCATTAATTATTTATCTATTTTAATTGATGAGTGATCAGCTAATTCGATACTCAGAAGTCATAACCCTAAAAATAAAAATAAAAAATAATTAAAATTTTTTCAAGCTTAATAATATATAATTATAATTGATTAATAGAGGCTCAATAAATAAAATAGACAAAAAAAAATTAAGGGTTTGCAAATGAGTTTGGGGTTAACCAAAATAAAATAGCAAATCTTTAAATATAGGAGTATAAATAACAGCTGATCATAAATTCAGTGATTTAATAGTTATAAGCAAATTCACTATATATGTATATATATTTTCTTATGAACATACATGACAAAGAAAGTGAAAAAAAAATGCTGGGAGAAACTTCTTACTATCCCATATAATTGCAAAGCCGGGCTCCAAGCAATTACATGCTGTGGAAATGCCACTGGCCCAAGCAATTAATGACATTCACGTCAATTAGCTACTCCACTTAGACCAACATTATTAACTTGCACATCGCACCTCATATATAATTTCTATATTCCTATGAAGATTAACACATGACTATTTTGCTAGTTTCCCCCTCTACAGACAGGCTCCTCCAGCATTGTTGCATGATGCTTCAGCTGGTTGGTTCTTGTAAGTGAGATTTATACCCTCTAATTTGATCCCAGTACATGGATACATCTTACTGCAATCAAATTTCACTGCAATTTCTGTTGCTGATGATCCATGGATATCTAGATAGGTCACGCCACTAATTTTTACCCCAGAAACCTGTTCCATGCAGAAATTTAATTAGAACAGAAGTTAGACTCTTAATTAGGACTGAAAGAGGAATTGAAGTAGTTTGATAAACTTGGCCTACCTGGCCAGGGCAATTGTTGTTATCAGGACAGTAATTTTGATCAATAATAATAGGATTTTGAACGTTATTCATGACAAGATGTTGGAAAACAATGTTCCTGGCGAAACCGTTGCTGGGTCTACCCCAGGTCTTGATTCTCACTCCATTGTCAGTTCCAGTAAATGTAGCTCCTGTGACTGTCACATTCTGGACTCCACTTTCTTGAAGGTCCTTGCCTAAACTTCCAATGCTGCAGAGCCACACATTTGATGTTTTTTAGCTTACCAGGTTACAAAAATCCTTATATTCACATATGTTGTCGTACATTTAACATCTTTTTAATTACCTGATTCCATGGCCAGGTCCACAGGCAACATTTTGAACCCACGTATTAGTGGTGCCAGGGCCAATTGATACACAATCATCCCCTGTACTAATCTTAGAATTCAGAATGGTGACACCACTTGATGCTTGAACATGAATTCCGTCGGTGTTGGGGCTCTCAACAGAGGCCATGATTTTCACCCCTTGCACTTTGACGTTTTGGCATTCATTGATGACAATGTGGAACATTTGGCTATTCAGTGATGTCAATCCGCTTATTACAACGTTGTTTGAATTTGTGAATTCAAGTGACTGCACATGCAAAGAAGAACAAGTAGAATATATTTATTCAAATTCTAATAGATATATATGGAATTCTATATAAATGGGTATCTCTATGCACATGGCTACCTTTCACACTCTAGAATTTTAAAATACCGCATAAGATTTTCTTTGATTCTTTTAAAGGTATATGTGAGTCATTGGAATAGAAATTTGATCGTCCTTCTAAATCTACGACCTTTTTTAATGGTGGAGGGAAGGGGCTGTAACTCTCGAACCCGAGATTTCATTACGTCCTCAGGAGGGATAAACAGACCAGTTTGCTTGGAACTTTGCTTAAGAGGCGAATAGCTCAGGTTGGCCGTACATTAATTTTATTCAGAATTATCAAATGCAAGACCAGTGCAAGATAAAATGAAGTAACAATTGTGTCACATATAACGTAGTTACCGTTGCACCGGCAGGGCAACTCTTGCCAGAGGCCTTGCAAGACCACAATCCAGTACCTTGTCCATCAAGAGTCCCACCAGAAACCGTAACCCCTTGAACATGTTCAAAGATCAGCCAGTTCCCAGAACTGCCTATGACCTTGTAATCTGAAGGAGCCACAAGGGTACCATCTATACGCAAAACAATAGCATTGTTTTTGCAAGGACCCTGGAATGCCACTTTACGAAGAAAGAACCTTCCTTTAGGAACATATACGATGGTTGATTTTGTGGAGGCACAGGCTTGTGTCCAAGCTGCTAGAAAGGCTTTGGTTGAATCTGTTTTGCCATCAGGTTTGGCACCATAACTTACTACATTATACTGTACAGCTCCCTTTGCTAAAGATGAGGCAAGAGAAATGAGGAGAAGTACTTGGAGAGTAGGGCTCACTGAATGTGCCATTGTTTTTCTATATTTTGATGATGCGATGATTAGCTAGGGAGCGGAGTAGGTATTTATAGGCGTGCATATCAAAGAAGAACAGCTACATATGCTACTGGTTAGTGAACTCAAAAGAAATGATTCTGAACTAGTTTGGCATTTTTAATATCAATAATTTTAGGGCAATTGAATAAAAAAACAAAAAAAAATTTCCTCAACTTGTTATTTTATCTTAACATTTTAATTTTAATTTTAATTTTGATTTTGATATCCTATATTTGGTGCAATTGTTATCTTTTTTTTATTCAATTAATTTTTAATTAAAATTATAAATTGATGAAAAAGTGTGGTGTTTTTTATCCAATTGATCATAATTTTATTATTAATAATTTAAATTGTTTTTCTTTTACCATGTATTAAGCAAAATCTAATTTGCTATTATAATTAAATTTAATTTAATTATTGATGGCTTGTATAACTATTTTGTTTAAACTAAAGTAATATTATTTTATTTTAAAAATTTTAATATAAAGAAATTTGTATATTTTAGTAATATCTATTTTTGCGAGATAATTATTTCAATATATATACATGGGAGAGCAGTTTTTGGTTTAAACTGAAAAACTGAACCGAACCGAGTCAATTCGGTTCAATCGGTTCCGTTTTAAAATTTAATCGGTTTGGTTTATAATTTTTGATAATTTTGATTAATCGATTCGGTTCAGTTATTTTCATAAAAAATTAAAAAAAAAAACTGAACCGAACCGAAATTATTAATATATATATATATATCAAGGAAATCAAAGAAAACCGAATCGAACCCTAAGATTTTTGAGTTTTGATTTCTAATTTTTTTTTGTTTTTATGTTTTTATTATTTAGATTTAATGTTGAAAATATGAAATTTTATAAATTTTAGTTTGATAGGTTTAAAACCAAATTGAACCGATATTTATCGGTTTGACTCCGAACCGACCGTTTATATATATATATATATTAAATTAATAAAAATATGTCACTTCACACAAAAATTATATAAATTAAAACATTTTTCATAAAATAACATAAGAAAATATTATTTTAAATTAATATGTTATACTTATCATAATTTGATATGCAAAAACTCTTTTATTGATAATTAGTTTATTTCAAAAGAGAAAAACCCCCTTTACTTCAACGGACCTTTTCTTTTTTATTCCCCCGCTCTAACCGGACTTACAAATATAGGGTATAATTGCATACATCAACTGCAAGCTGCCGTTGTATATATGCAATCATGTATTTTTTTTTTTTAATAGGAAAATTAAAACTCAAACCCGAATATAATGAGTAATTAATATGTTTTGGATTACTAGAACAAATATAAAGATTACTGGTCTTAAAACTCTTGATAAAAGCTTTGGTTTGTAGGATCATAATCATATAATAAATTAAGATGTCAAGATCAAGATATGGTAGAGCTCTTCCTAAGTGATCATTCATTCCCAACATATAATCATTTAATTTCCCTTCCTTTCTTTAATTCCATTTAGATTAATTGGTGTTTTGTGTTTTACCATCGGATCGAGTTCTTTGTCAATTATTATTATTATTATTATTATTATTATTATTATTATTATTATTATTATTAACAAAGGCAAAGAAGCAAGCAAGGAATAAAAGCCGCCAATGGACAAGTGAAGTACAGTTGGACGTACGAGTTTCCTTCAAATGAAGGCACTATTAATTTAATTAGCTAATTTCTTCATATATACTCAGTCACAGCACAGGAAACATACATGCACGCCGCCTCTTCTTTCCTGTGCTGCTGCTTTTATATATAAATTCAAACTCTAATTTCTTGCACCGGCGATGGTTATCCCTATGCACCCATGTTGTCAGAATCCCATTTTAAACCTACAGTTTCTTTCTTTCTTTCTGAGCAAGCCACATTATCAACTATCAAGCTATGATATCTATGAATATGAACTGTACAATAATAATAATGAAGAAAAGATGAAGAACGTGACAGGTGGAGTGGAAACCGCAGAAAAAATCGGCAGGCTCTGTTATTCGCCCTAATTATTCCATGCATGTTTTTTTTTTTTGGTAACTCGATTTTTTTATATATATTTAGCTAATGTACATTTACAAATTTAATGCATTCACATTCTTATTTGAGTAATGTTAGGACAAGGAATACTTAACATTCCATGTGGCAGAATAGTGTTTGCCATTGCCAATTTGTGCTACAAATTATCATTGAGAGGATTAAGCTTAGCCATGTGGTGCGAGATTGCAGGCACAATAGCCCACGTTCTGCCATGGATTAACAGTTCCTCTTCTTCATCCATCTTTAATTTACAACAAATTATACCATTAGTTGGTCAAATTTTAGCTATATAATAAATCAAAGAATCTAACTTTTGGGTGGAAACAGAATTTTATCGTAGATTTTGGTATATAAAAAAAAAAAAAACCAGGTCAATGGATAGGAACATGGGGCGATGGAGGCACGCAGCCATTGCAAGTTCAATGATTGTGATTATCCATATTAATAAGTTAGAGAATAGTAAGAAAATGGAAAGAGTTAGGTTGGTCACTTGAGGAATTATTTTCGGCTGCATTTACTCCTTATGCATATGATTAAAATCCCATGTGATGATATGGTAATGCTTTTGAAAATTAAACTTTGACGTCCACCTTCTCCAATTCTCTCCCATCCAAATTAAATGTACAAACTAAATTTTCTTCGCCAATATGTACGGTGACTTTTCAGTGCATGATACATTTGATAATGGTGTTCAAAAGTTTGGCAACATTACTTTTCAAGTTGCATATCAACTTTTTTTATTCCTTGTTTTCTAACTGCAGATTGTTCTTTGACCAAAAAAAAAATGATGTATAACATTGAATTAAAATTTTAGTAATCAAGTGGTAGGAAATCCGATTTAAAAATTTTCAATGTATCAAAATATAATAGTTAAAATTTGAAGTAAATGAATTACTGTATAATAATATGAAAGGCAATACGCGAATTGAAATTGATAGGAGCAAGTGATTTTACATATTTGTCCACCAATTGTACGCAGTTTTGGCTTCTCTTTGGAGGGCATTTTCATTCTTTCAACTTTTTTCTCATTGTTTTCCTCTCCTTCGTTGTTGCTTCTTTCTAAAATGATGTCGTTTCTCTTTTTCTCTATTTTTCCTTGACTTCTTTGCTTACGCTCTAATCATTACTTTTCTTGCATTTTTTTTTTTTTAACCTTCTTGCCCTTTATTTTTACATTTTTTTATTCTAAAAATGACAATTAATGTAAAAAACATATTAACATATTATATTATTCAGTAGAATAAGAATGTTAAAATATGCAATATTTTAATAAAGTTACAAAAAATATAATTAAATAAAAATTTTAAAATTAAAACAAAATAATTTTCTAAAAGCTTTTTCTAATTTTCCATATAGTTTCCAAATACTATAATTAATAAAAAAAAACATATTTTAAATGCAACACACATTATTTAAAGTCCCCTTAAGTCAATATACCACATAATTAACCACCAATAAGGAAAGGCACATACTATAGACTATATAAGCAACCTCCATGGAAATTCCATTCCTATACACAAACATTGACCAACTTTTACATTGACAAATGAAACATTTTATATTCTCAATATAATTTATTTTTAATGAAATTTCTTATAAATTTTCTCCTCCTTTGACAAATGAGACCTTCCATGTATTCTCCCTCATTCAATTCTATAAATAAATAAAATATAAATATTAGCAAATCCAAATATATGTTTTCAGTTTTATTAATTGAAAGAAGTTATAAGAATAATTTTTTAATATTCCACGGATTCCAAAATGAATTTAATTCCAATTAATTTTATTGTTCCATCCAAACAACAAAATTAATTAATTTTCTCAAACAAATTTCTCTGCAAAAATATTATAGTTTTAGCATGTACGAATTTACTCTTAATAATAATATTATTATTTGTAAATAATTTTATATCCCACTTTCTCAATATGTAAAATTAAATTAACTCAACCCCATTATTTATATGTTAATATAAGATATTAGAAATTTAAATTGTCACCATTTTCTCATCTTCTTTAGAAAATTTAAAAAAAAAAATACCACTTAGAATGGGGGCAACGCAAAATTAAATGTAGAGGAAATTTCAATAGTCATAAAATTATTATAATAAATAAACATTTATAAATTACACTTTTATCAATAATAATTGGGTTTTTTTTACAAATTACATATTTTGTTAATTTTAAATAACTAGGAAAACAAAAAAACGAAAAAACAAACAAACAAAGAATGTCCATACTAAACTCAGGTCAGTAAACCCACCCCATATGCCTAATCTAAGACATAAAATGTTGAGTGAAAAAACTTGGTACAAAAGCATCATAATTAGCTTATTAGCTTGTTGCCTAACCTAAAGCAGAGACACATTAGAACGTGAGATAAAAAAGATTTACAGTCCAAGATAACCTAAACAAATTATCACCAATTCACAGCATCAAATAACATGGCATTTAACACTTTCTGGCATTCTTCCTCCATTATCATATGCAACATATCAAAAAAGAGTGTCTGCCTTTAAGCCATGAAAATCATTTACAAGCGAATCTATAACAAATTTTTTAGCAATTTCTTTCTCAATATATAGCAGCAAATAGTTAGATAAGAATTCATCTTCAATCATTTAACAAAATAAATCATGAGATCTGATAATTGGGTCAAGAAACAAATCAAGTAAAGAGAGACCTAAGAGCATTTACATAGCCAACAAGCAATTCGATTCTTTATCTTTGTCAAAATCAAGGGTGGGAATAAAGAGTAAAGAGATTTACATAGATTTTAAAGCATGTTTCATTTTAACTTTATCTTTTTCTCATTATTTCACATTGTCCCCTTTTTTTACGTCTTTATTTTTAATATTTTTATTTTAAAATATTCTAGATAGATGTTAACGCTTTAAATGAATATTATTGTTTTGTTCACTTCTAAAATATTTTTTAGCATAATGTCGCATAGTATTTTGCGGTCGCCTGGACGAACACTCACCGAAGTGGGAAAGAGTGAGGAGTCGCCACTTTAATTTTGAGGGAAATTAAAGGAAACCATTTGTGCGCAAAAAAAGAAAAAGAACAAGATAAATTAAAAGAAACCACTTCGAAAACAGAGATTCTAGGTTCGGGGTCCATATATAGCAGGGAAGGTGTTAGGCACCCCGCCTCGTCCCTCTATGAGGGTAAACAGATTTAACATTATGCTCTTTACAAATTAAAGTCGAAAGTTGGGGGGGGGGGGGAGGGGGGGGTTAAAATGATGATGTTAATCCCTTTGATAAAAAGGAATATTTGGTTTTTCACTATTTTGGGTTACCCAGGTACATAAGTACATGAGACGACCCTTAGTGAGTTGGTGTTGTGTAGCAGTTTTCTGTTTAGAGGGTTACTTTGCGTATTGTGATATTTAGTTTGGATTTGAAAGAATCTGGGTAAAAACCTCTCCCGATCCCTAAGGGGTAATCTGTTTAAAGTTTGAGTGAGGAATCTCGGATAAGAACTCTCCTCCGATCTCCACATATTTATTAAAATTTTGATTGAGAATCGGATAAGAACTCTCCTCCGATCTCTTTAAATATTTATTAAAATTTTTTATTGAGAATCGGATAAGAACTCTCCTCCGATCTCTTTTAAGTATTCATTAAAATTTTGATTGAGAATCGAATAAGAACTCTCCTCCGATCTCCATATATTTATTAAAATTTTGATTGAGAATCAGATAAGAACTCTCCTCCGATCTCTTTAAATTTATTAAAATTTTTTATTGAAAATCGGATAAGAACTCTCCTCCGATCCCCATATATTTATTAAAATTTTGATTGAGAATCGGATAAGAACTCTCCTCCGATCTCTTTAAATTTATTAAAATTTTGATTGAGAATCGGATAATAACTCTCCTCCAATCTCTTTAAATATGCAATTTTAGAGTTTTAATGAAGGATCTCGGATAAGAACTTTCCTCCGATCTCCTGTTTTTTGTTTGAATGAGGATCGGGTAAGAAATCTCCCCCCCAACCTCCTAAAATTTAATTACGATAGTACATTGTAAGAACCTTAGACTAAGGGTTCTGGCATCCGAAGACGCTGGGAACCCGAACAAGGCTTCTCCTGACCCATTGATACCTTACAATTAGGGAGGGGATACCGGACTAAATTTTTACCGATCTCCTTTGTGATCGCCTTACTAGTACCTTTTGATAGACAATGTTCAATCTCTCTCGTTTACTAGTCTGGGATCCGATCTTACCTCGATCCCCCACTATACTAGGTTACTTCCTGGGCTTGTTTAGTGGTTTGACCTCATAACTTTTCCTCCGATTTATTATCCAAACTTTTATTATTTTAAAGAAACTCTCGTGTTAAGATACAGCTACCAACATTTTATCAAACTACCTATACATTACCCGTAACTAGAACACCTAAATTTGAAGGTAATAAAGGCTAAGAACAAATAAATAACATGAACTGATGAACAAAAGGTAAACTCAAGAGAATAACCACCTACGTGGGGCTCTTTAACATAACATAAACCTGAAGAAAATTACGAGCATGAAAACAAAGAAAATAAAAAATGAGCACTTGATAAAGCAACGGTCTAGACACTCACCTGTAGGGGATTAAATCTATTGAACTAACTATGGAGTTACAAACACTGTAGAGCTGCATGCTAACGGTCTGGGGACTAATGCTTGCCTTGAAATAAAGAATACCGAGTTAGAATGCAGTTGAGCCGAAGTGACGGTAACCGGGTTGTAATGAGATTGGGCTTGGAAAATAAAGGTGGATATAAAGATGAAGAAGACGAAACTGAAACTGAGAGATGGTATTGCAGAGTAATGAACAAACTGAAAATGAAGAGTTTCAGTATCCAACACTCCTTGAATGGAAATACTTTAGAAAACTGATTTCTGAAGTTTTTCTATTTTGAAAGCTTAAAAATAGTAGAGTAGCAAGACTGAATCAATTTTCAGAGCCTTTCCACTATAATCACCACCCTTTTTCCTTCTCCCCCCTCAACAGTATTGCATGCAGGTATTTATAGGGAACGGGTGCACCCAATGAAGGGTCAAGATTTCCTCTGAGGGAGATGGAAGGTTTAGATTTTAAAGGACATGATCTGATGCCTGAGAATTGAAGAGAATCAAAATGGACAGCTGAGCTCCTATTCAGAATATTTGTCCTTTCTCTTTTCTAATCCAACGGCTCAAAATCTTCTTGTCAAGGGAGATCTGAGGGTCAGGAATAAAAGGCGTCAGTCTTGTCATTTTCTCTTTGATCCAAGGGCTTTGGGCTTGTCCTTACAAGTGAGATCAACGGTGGGGATCGAGATGTACAGGACTGTCATGACATGTCCTGGCGCCTGTCAGCAATGTGGGCGATTCTGCAAATGAGGCATGCAGTGGAGATTGATCTCGTCTGCAACGCTTTAACTACCTCGGCTCTAATTATGACGACAGTTATTGGAAGTTGTCTCATCCTCTCCTGGCTTTTCTATCTCCCATTCCTTCCGATCTTTCTATTATGACCCTTTTTCGATCTCTAGTACCGGGCCCTTCTCCCGATCTCCCCCATTCCAGAACCTTCCTCTCTATCCGAGCTACTTCAGTCAAAGCATTTAATCCTTCGATTCCTGATGCATCCGCTTCGATTTCTGCTAGTAATAAATGCTTAGACCTCCCCCCTTATATATATGCCTCAACGGGGAATTTCTCCCACATTTCATTCCTTCCTCTTTCCATTTCTCTCTTCTTCTGTTCTAGTTTTTTCGATAACATTATGGTTATGGTGACTGCTTTTGATTTTTTTTCGACTATTCTCTTTGCTCCCTGACTGAAAATTTATGACCCTGGTGATCAGAAAATCATGATAACCACATCTGATGACAGTAAGAGAACCGGACTAATTTACCGCTCAAGATCGAAAACATCGATCGCACCGATCTCGAGTCGATCTACTGATATAATCGGTGAACCGATTTCGGGTGAGAAGACTGCTAATTTCCCTCTTAACATCGGTGACTGCCTCTTGAAGTTCATTTGGCTCCTCACTACATCGGGTGTCCTGACTGCAGCTCGGTTCTGGTCGATGACATCGACGATGATTCCTCATCATCATGAGAGTCATAGTCACTCCATCTGAGCTGTACATCTATCCGATGCCTATGGCTGGCTTTCTGATTAGACACATCTTTTGATTCAGCCACGAGACTAGGCTTTGACATAGGTCCTTACTAGGTAGAATGTACTGTCGATCTCTAGAGATCGCCCAAATAATGTAATCTGACCTTTAAAAGTTCTTAATGATGTAATCCGATCTCTTGAGATCGCCCAAATGATGTAATCTGACCTTTTAAGGATGTAATCCGATCTCTTGAAATTGCCCAAATGATGTAATCTGCTCTTTTGGAAATGAAATTTTATTTTGATAATTATCATTTTATTATTATTGCATTGGTTATTTTCCGATCTCTAATGTGCATATCTGATCTGATTCCTAATTGAATAGCCCTTAGCCGATCTGTAATTCTGAACATCTACCTTAATTCGTCGATTTTTAACCAGCCGATCTCCCCTTATTTATTTATGGAGTTTCTGGAATGTTCTTGCGACGTGTCAGAAAAGCTGGCGAATTCCGCTAACCGATGCGCCGCTTGGGACACTGTGAGCATTGAATGCTCAGACGGGTATAAATAGGGGAAGGGTCAGTCAGTTGCTCCTTTATGTTATTTTCAGCACTTCGCGAGCGGTTCCAAAATTCTCTCGTTTTTTCAAGTTCTTCCGGTACCGATCACACTCCGGTAAGGATTTTGATCTTTCTCTTAGTTAAATTCCTTCCATTTCTTTGAAAATGAGCGTCGCCGAGGGTCAGAGAGCGCCGAGCCCCCCTTCCGTCCACGTCTCGTGGTAATCGGATGAAGTCGAAGTGGTCGGACCAGGTAGGCGATCTGA
The DNA here is from genome assembly GCF_030052815.1 of Hevea brasiliensis. NCBI lineage: Eukaryota > Viridiplantae > Streptophyta > Magnoliopsida > Malpighiales > Euphorbiaceae > Hevea > Hevea brasiliensis. Next base: position 98,874,556 of record NC_079494.1, read on the forward strand.
ACCTCCTACGACTTCCGTTTCAACCCATGGTCAAGCGGCACCATCAAGACGAACGCATTCCTCAGGGAGAGAAAACCTTCTCGTGGATAAGCTGCCATCAATCCTTCAAGAAACCGATCTGCAGTCGATTAGCCAAGAATACAACCTTCGGACCGACTCATGCGAGCTTATTAGATGCCATGGCGATCTCCGAGCCGATCACTTCTTTGAAGAAAATGATGCGATCATGAAATATGAAGAGCAATTAAAAGCTGAGCTGTGGTTTCCTCTTGATAACTTCTTCAAGGACATTTTGAAATTCCACCAAGTATGTATAGCCCAAGTACATCCGAACACATGGCAAATTCTAGTGGCTTTCAAAGGCTTATGCCGAGCCAAGAAGCTCGAGCCCACAGCAAAGGTTTTTGTAGAGCTGCATAGACTTACTAGTCGAAAGGATGACGAGTATTGGTTTTTCTAAGCCAAATCGCACTGTGGGCTTTTTACCAATCTCCCCTCTTCACTGAAAATTTGGAAGAATCGCTTCTTTACTCTGAGGAGCAAGATTCCAAACGGTTTTGAGGGTTTCCCACATAGCTGGCTGCATCTGGGCCCATCACTTCCGAAGCATGACGCCCTGAGTAAGGAAGAGGGCGCAATGGTAATGGACCTAAAGGATCAGGCGGCCACTTAGAAGTTCTCCTGTTTAGATGCGGTGATGGCCGAACTGCACCATTGGATGATGCGGCTGGTTACCGGTGAAGAACGTGGGCTTTAGCTCTCTGACCTTGGCCCCGGTAATTTCTATATCTATGATCTCTGGGCCTTAGCGAACTCACTGACTTTTCTTTATGCAGGTATAGCGGGCAGCGAGGCTTCCAAAGAGAGCCGAAAGCATAAGAGAGAGGTCTCCAAGAAAGTGCGAGAGATGAAGCACGTCGAGGCCTAACAGACGCTAAGGCATGATTCAGGAGAGGTGCGGGGAGGCTCGTCCCAACCCTCGGGACCACCGATCCCTGAAACAGAGGTAGTCCGGTCTCCTCCTCGACAAGAAGAACCACCGCCTCTACCTGCTCCTCCGAGTGCGGAAGGTCATGCTTCCCAACCTACTACGAGGACCCTTTCCCGCGACACCCAGGTCCTCATTCATTCCTTGGAGAAGAACCGATCTGTACGAGAGAATCCGGATTTGGCAAAGGTTCTAGGAGCTTCCATATGCCTCCAAGAGGATCGACACAGGCTTACCCAGGGCAACATCGATGATCTCCTGGCCTAGATGATGAGCTTGAGTGTGGAGAGCTTGGTGAACCAGCATATCATCAGGGAAAAGGCTCATCATTTGAGGCAGGAGATCCAGAAGGCGGGCCAGGATACAGCTTCCACCTGAGCCCAACTTTCATCCTCCCAGGACTATATAGCTGAAATTGAGGGGCGAATGAAATTCTATGAAGATAAATTAGCCGAGCAGGCTCACAATCTTGAAGAAGCTCGGGCGCTCCGAGCTGCTGATGTCGCTCGCCTCACTGAGGAACTTAGAGCTAAAGAAGAAAAGTCAGTGATGAGGGAGGCCGGTGCTTACGTGAATGTCCATGGGGACCTTTTGGCCGAGCTCAGGAGGCGTTATCCTGAGGAGGACTTTTCTTGGATGGTGGACTTGGCTCCCCAAGATGAAGAGGAGAGCGAGGAGGAAGCTGAGGGAGATAGAGAGGGTTAGCAAAATGTAGAACAGGCTGGGGGTGATCCTCCAGCCGAATGACTTGTACTTTTTTACTTTGAAATGAAAAGAAATTCTCTTTTGTTCAATGACTTGATGAGATCGGAAAGTATCTAAGTTGCACAAGCGCCTGATTGTTTGAACATGTTAAAACATCAAACTTGAAAGCGATTATTAGTCTATGTATGAGAGGTCGGAAAAACATTGTAAGCATGAGATCGGCCTAAGTCGAGAACAAATACAGAACGAAACTTAAGATTATTAAAATTGGAAACCTAATTTGAACACTTAAGATCGGAAGCACCATCAAGCCGGATTGAAATCTTAACTTTATTAAACGATCATCCACAATATTTATAAAAGGAGATCGGAAATAAGACTGGATGGTACGAAGACCTAATGTTGGTTTGATTTCGTTTGACGAGAGATCGAAAATGTGATTGACTGGCAAGGCGACTTGATAATTGATTTGATAGATCGGTAATGAATTGAACGACATGGAGATTTGGTGTTGGGTTGATCCCTTTGAAGAGAGATCGGTAATGAATTGAACGACATGGAGACTTGGTGTTGGTTTAGGGATCGGCCAAAATATGGTGTCGACAGCTGCCCCTCTTTACATAATTTCTATTGAAGGGAATAAAATTCTCCCGTGTAGGAATTATGTAAATATTCAGACCCATATTTTGGGCAATTGGGTATTAAAATGTTGAAACTCAAAATTAAAGTTAGGAAACTAAAACCAACTTAGGTCAACGACCCAGAGGTTGATAATGGGAATTAAGTGCTGAAAATTAAAAAATCAAATTAGATCAAGGAACCAGAGATTGATAACAGAAATTTAAATGCTGAAAATTAAAATCAACTTAGATTAAGGAACCAGAGGTTGATAATAGGAATTTAAATGATGGAAATTAAAATCAACTTAGATCAAGGAACCAGAGGTTGATAACAGGAATTTAAATGCTGGAAATTAAAACCAACTTAGATCAAGGAACTAGTGGTTGATAACAGGAATTTAAATGCTGGAAATTAAAATCAACTTAGATTAAGGAACCAGAGGTTGATAACAGGAATTTAAATGCTGAAAATTAAAATCAACTTAGATCAAGGAACCAGAGGTTGATAACAGGAATTTAAATGCTGGAAATTAAAATCAACTTAGATCAAGGAACCAGTGGTTGATAACAGGAATTTAAATGCTGAAAATTAAAATCAACTTGGATCAAGGAACCAGAGGTTGAAAATTAAAATCAACTTAGATCAAGGAACCAGAGGTTGATAATAGGAATTTAAATACTGGAAATTAAAATCAACTTGGATCAAGGAACCAGAGGTTGATAGTAGGAATTTAAATGCGAAAATAAAATCAACTTGGATCAAGGAACCAGAGGTTGATAACAGGAATTTAAATGCTGGAAATTAAAATCAACTTAGATCAAGAAACCAGAGGTTGATAACAGGAATTTAAATGCTAGAAATTAAAATTAACTTGGAACAAGGAACCAGAGGTTGATAGCAGGAATTTAAATGCGAAATTAAAATCAACTTGGATCAAGGAACCAGAGGTTGATAATAGAAATTTAAATGCGAAAAATTAAAATGCTTACAAAGTAAGCCTAACCTGAGACGAGAAGTTCTTCCGCGATGAAGTATACTTAACAGGATCCCGAAGATAAACGATTAATGGAGGACGAGTTGCAAGACTTAACCCATCATTTTTCATTTCTTACTCACTTCCCAGGACTCTCTTTCTGTTCTTGACTTCCTTATTTTGCGAAAAGCGCCCTTGCGGGTTTTCACTTCTCCTTCTGCCCATCTGACTAGAAGCGCCCTTCCAGGTTTTCACCTCTATTTTTTTTTTGACCTTTCCCTGCAAATCTCATAGCAAAGTACATAAGGTTATCAATATCCAAATCCTAATCTTATGATAAAATTTTAACAGATTAATGGCACACAAAATAAAGGTGTAAAAAAAGACTACATTAGAGTGTGAGTATACGAGAAAGATAAAGCAAAAAGATAAATTAAAATGCAAATGCGCGAAGAAGATAGATCAAAGTGAAAAGATGACTTTATTATGGCTTGAGAGATAAAAGTACAATTTCAAAGGAAAAGGATAGATCTCACAGATTCCTTGTAGTTGACTTTGAAGTCTCTTAACTGCCATTATTTCAAGTACTCTATTGATGAAGGTTCATGCCGTGATGGTTTATTTCCGTTCCTAGTCCCGTGTCCCCTTCCTTATTTCTCCATTTTCTGGTTCTAAGGGCGCCCTTTCGGGTTTTCGCCCTCAGATTTTATTTTTCTTTTCTTTTCTTTTTCTTTTCTTTTCTTTTTTAGGGTGCCTTTTTGGGTTTTCACCCTTCACTCATTTTACAAAAAGCGCCCTTCCGGGTTTTCTCCTTTTTTCGCACATTTTGTTAGGAGCGTCCTTTCGAATTTTCACCCCCCCCCCCTTTTTTTTTTAGGCATAATACCATTTGACAGTGTCAGCATTCACGGGTCTTGGAAATTCTTCACCATCCATATGGGTCAAGATCAGGGCCCCACCAGAAAATGCCTTTTTAACCACGTAGGGTCCCTCATAGGTTGGCGACCATTTTCCCCGGGCATCATTTTGATTCAGAAGCACCTTTTTCAGGACCAGGTCTCCTGGTTGAAATTCAAGCGGACGAACGCCTTTGTTGAATGCCCTAGCCATTCTATTCTAGTACAGCTGCCCATAACATGCCGCTGCTAGCCTTTTCTCGTCTAGTAGATTCAATTGGTCCAACCTCGATTGGATCCATTCCGACTCATCAATTCCTAATTCCTTTAGAATTCTTAGGGAAGGAATTTCTACTTCAATAGGCAGAACAGCTTCCATCCCGTAAACCAAGGAGTATGGAGTTGCCCCAGTTGATGTTCTTACAGAGGTCCGGTATGCGTGAAGGGCGTAAGGAAGCATATCATGCCAATCTCTATAGATGACTGTCATTTTTCGTATTATTCTCTTCAAATTTTTGTTTGCGGCTTCCACCGCTCCATTCATCTGGGGACGATATGGTGAGGAATTGAGATGTCAAATCTTGTATTGGTCACATAAACTTTGAACTTTCGGGCCATTCAGATTCTTGGCGTTGTCAGTGACAATTTTGCTGGGGAGGCCGTGTCGGCAGATGACATTATTTCGGAGAAATTTGAGGAATGTGTTCTACGTAATGTGGGCGTATGAAGTCGCTTTGACCCATTTGGAAAAGTAGTCAATAGCTACCAGGATAAATCTATGCCCATTAGATGCCTTGGGGTTAATGGGGCCAATCACGTTGATTCCCCACATTGCAAAAGGCCATGGCAAGACGAGGTTGAACAATTGGTGAGGCAGAACATTTATCGGATCCACGTAGATCTGACATTTATGACACTTCCGAAAGTACTCGATGCAATCCTTCTCCATAGTAGTCCAGAAGTATCCCCGTCTCATGATTTGCTTAGCCATCATATGTCCATTAGCATGGGTTGCACAATTCCCCCCTCATGAGTCTCGAAAAGGATCCTCCTTGCTTCTTTTGCATCTATGCATCTCAGCAATTTACCGTTGGAGCTCCTTTTGTATAAAATTTTGCCACTGGGGAAGTATCCCAAAGCTAATCTGTGGATCATTCTTCTCTCATTTCTACTTGCCCCTGGAGGGAATTCTCTGGTTTTGATGTAGACCTGGATGTCATGATACCAAAGTTTACCATCTGTTTCTTTCTCGATCATGAAGTAGTACGCTGGCTCACTCCTTGCTTTGATCTGCCATACCTGAGTTGTCTGCCCCTCTTCCATTTGAGCCATGACAGCCAGGGTGGCTAAGGCATCCGCGAATTGATTTTTGTCCATACTGAGGTGAGCGAAATAAATTTCTTCAAATTTTTTGATCAATTCCAGTAGGTACTTCTGATATGGGATTAACTTCGGATCCTTGGTTTGCCATTCTCCCTTGACTTGATAAATGATCCAAGCTGAATCTCCATACACCTCTAACTTCCTGACTTTCATTTCGATGGCAGCCTGTAAACCCATCACACAGGCTTCGTATTCTGCGACATTGTTGGTGCAGTCAAACCTTAATTTGATAGCTATCAGGAAGTGTTTTCCGTCAGGGGATACTAGCACAGCTCCAATTCCATTACCAGACAAATTAACAGCTCCGTCAAAATACATTTTCCATACATCAGCTGGCTCTTTTTCCTCACCATCGACTTTGTTAACATGCTCATCAGGGAACTCAAAATCCAAGGCTTCATAATCCTGGATAGGGTTTTCTGTGAGAAGATCAGCGATTACACTACCTTTTACTGCTTTCTGGGTCATATAGACAATGTCATATTGGGAGAGTATGACCTGCCATTTGGCTATCCTCCCTGGCACGAATGGGCTTTCGAATACATACTTGATAGGATCCATCCTGGAGATGAGCCATGTCTTATGATTCAACATGTAGTGTTTAAGCAGATTTGCCGTCCAGGCTAACGCGCAACAAGTTTTCTCGAGGAAAGGGTACCTTGACTTGCAATCATTAAACTTCTTGCTCAGGTAATAAATGGCCCTCTCTTTTCGACCGGTATCATCATGCTGCCCCAAAACACATCCCATTGAATTCTGTTGGATTGCCATGTATAAAATCAATGGTCTTCCTGCCACCGGAGGAACCAATATCGGCGGGTTTGACAGGTACTACTTAATTTTCTCGAAAGCCTCTTGACAAACTGAATCCCATTGAGTGGTGTTGTTCTTTCTGAGTAGTCTAAAGATAGGCTCAGCTTTAGCAGTGAGGTTGGAAATAAATCTCGAAATGTAGTTCAGCTTCCCTAGGAAACTGTGCACCTCCCTCTCTGTTTTTTGGGATGGCATTTCTTGAATGGCTCGAACTTTGTCTGGATCTACTTCTATTCCCTTCTCACTCACTATGAATCCCAACAACTTCCCAGATCTAGCTCCGAACAAGCATTTGGTAGGGTTCAATTTCAACTGATATTTTCTGAGCCTCTCGAATACTTTCCTCAGTACCTGTACATGGCTTTCTCCCTCCCTGGATTTGATGATCATATCATCCACGTACACCTCCACTTCTTTGTGTATCATATCGTGGAATAACGTGACCATAGCGCGTTGGTAGATAGCGCCAACATTCTTTAAGCCAAATGGCATGACCCGATAACAAAATATCCCCCACTGAGTGATAAAAGCAGTTTTCTCCTTATCTTATTCGTCCATGGGGATTTGATTATACCCTGATGCTCCATCGATACATGAACATCTGCCCAATCTTGCAGCATTGTCTACTAGCACGTCTATGTGTGGGAGAGGGAAATCATCTTTCAAGCTTGCTTTATTAAGATCCCTGTAATCAACACACACCCTGACTCTCCCGTCCTTCTTCATTACTGGGACAACGTTAGCTATCCATTGGGGATATTTGACTAATTCCAGAAACCCAGCATCATACTGCTTTTTAACTTCATCCCTGACTTTGAGTAGCGTGTCAGGGTTCATTCTTCTTAGCTTCTGCTTTACTGGGATCGTCCCAGGAATTAGGGGAATTTTGTGCGTCACTATGTGAGGGTCTAAGCCAGTCATATCGTCATAGCTCCATGAAAATACGTTCAAGAATTCTTTGAGTAAACTGACCATATCTTTTAATTCTCCACTCCCCACAACCTTAAGTTCCCTTCTTATTTCTTCTGTGCCTAGATTTATGGTGTGTGTTTCATCCTCACAAGGCACTAGGGAAGGTTCATTTCTTTCATCCCTTTCTTCTGTGACTTCCCCCTCAGAATCACTTGAAGGAATTTCTGAGTCTATTGAATTATTAGGTGTTAATTGATGAATGGTCCTGAAGAAACGAAAGTGGAATATATTATAAGAATGGATTTCAAGAAAAAGGAAAGGAGAATTGGATGTAAAATGCGCTATTAATTCACTAATATTTTTATCATAAGAAAAGGGTCCATTTACAGCATTACACTTATCACCATGGACGAAATGATCAAGTGTAGATAACCAAAGGTACTTTACTCGAAATTGAGTACAGGAATGTCCTCTGCTGTCCAGTTGTCCAGTTCTTGCCCTTCAGCCATTGGCGAGATCAGGGCTTCATACAAGGAATCGAGATGGATGACATCAACGGATGGTTCGTCAGGCGATTCTTCAACTTCCACTGGGTTTTCAATGACCGGCTTGGTGAAGACCTCTGTGATTTTCGGGACTACCTTCATTTTCCAGACTTTTTGATCGAATCTCTGATCCCAAAGCATATTTCTCATCCAGAATCGTCCATCCATGAGGGCGTCTTCCTCATAACCCAAGCCGCAACGGCCAACCTTCTGGATAGCTGGTATAGGTTCGACAATCCCCTGTAATGTGGCGCCTAACCCCTTGCCCTTTTCATAACTGCTTTTCAGCATTACCTTTGCCACCATAGCCGTGGCTCCTTCATTCCTCGAGGTGGTTTCTTGCAATTCAAGAGCCTGGAAAGAGCTTTCCAATGATTCCTCAGCTGCTTCCACATAAGGAAGTGATTGCGGCTTGGTGACTAGCATGGCTTCCTCCCCTTTCATAGTGATGATTCTGCAGTCCATAATGTATTTAATCTTCTGGTGCAAAGTCAAAGGTACGGCATTTGCTGAATGGATCCATGGCCTCCCTAGCAGCATGGTGTATGCAAGTTCAATGTCCATCACTTGGAATGTGATGTTGAAAGTGCATGCCCCGATTTGAAGTGGCAAGTCAATGTCTCCCAGTACTTCCCTCCTTGTGCTGTCAAAGGCTCTTACCACCATGGCACTTTGACGTATATTTGACCAGTCAACCGGCAGCCTTGCCAAGGTGGCATTGGGCAAGACGTTAAGCGCAGACCCATTGTCAATTAGGACCTTAGCAATTATGCAACCTTTGCATTTTACTATCACATGTAAAGCCTTGGTGTGCTTTAAGCCAACCGGGTCTATCTCTTCTTCAGAAAAGGTGACAAAACTGGATGCCTGAATTTGTCCTACTATCTTCTCAAATTGCCTCGGCGTGATATCGGGGTTTATGAAGGCCTGATCCAGAATTTTTTGTAGGGCTTGACGGTTCACTTCCGAGCTTAAGATTAATGACAATAATGAAATCTGGGCAGGACTCTTCCTCAGTTTCTCAACAACGTCATATTCACTTTGCTTCATTATTTGAAGCAACAATTCCTCTTCCTCACTTGGTCCGGCAGGTTCTCCTTTCTCCACTTTCTCAACCTCCTCTTCTGTATTCTCTTGTGGCTCTCCCATTTTTACTTTCCCTCTCTTCTTTTCCTTATCTTCACCCCCGAAACATCTCCCACTTCAGGTTATTAATTCCACCTCTTGATCTGGTGGGGGGAAGTTACTGGTTGTCTTTGGATTTGGTTGGGGAGTAACGTTATCGGAGGGTCCGGTATAGGTCATCTTAAAATGCTCGTGGGGAGCAAAGCATGGTCTAGGAGGAGTGATGGGTGGAGTATAGGTATGGCTGGGAGCCGATGTACTACTGGATGCCTTTTGAGTGAAGACTTAAAAATTGTAGTTCTAAGGCACAGCATGAGTGTTTGTGACTGGGAGCTGAGACGGGGTTCGGATAACTGTTACCGGTGGTGGTGTTGTTGGGGCAGAGAAGGTCATTCTGGGATTAGAGGTGGAGGCATTCTGGCCGAATCTGGCTGTATTTACTCTGCCCTCCATTTTCGACCTTGCTTGGCATCTTAAGATTTTGAGGGACAGCAAGTTCTGGACTTCTTGCCAGAATCCCTCACATCCTCACAGCTCATGATCAGTTGCCCCTCCATGGTAAGAACAGCCTGTGCCCCTTTCTGATCCTGGTGTTTAAGGGTAGAGGTAACCTTCCCTCACTGCCATTGTAAAAATTTCCTCAAAGTGAGGAATCAGTTGATCTACCTCCAAGGTCGACTTTCCTTTATCTGAGTCTATCATATTTATGCCATTGCCCATACCATGATTGGGCAATGGGTTTGAGGTGACATTGGGAAGGGAGCCATTCCCTTCGATGTTTAACCATCCGTTTCTGATTAGGGTGTGCACTCTCCCCCTGAGTGCCCCGCAGTTATCGGTTGAGTGCCCATGTGCCCCTCCATGATACTCACACCGGGCACTAGCAACATACCACCTGGGGTATGGCGGCTGAATTGAGTCAAGGGGGATTGGCACTATTTGATTTATACGACGAGGTATCGGTATATTTCGCTGAGTGGGAGGGGAAGGGGTGGATCAGGATTTCTTTATGGTCTTGGGTTATTTTGGGGTGATCTTGGTTGAATAGTTTGAGGAGGTGGTCTTGGTTGGTGAGTTGTTGGTCGTGGATATTGTGAGCGCAGATGAGGATAATTTGGGAAAGGGTTGGGAATGTTGGCAGTTGTTGGGCCATAAGGGGGAGGATATGGCCGGTAGTTGTTCTGAGGAAATGGGGAGTGGTTGTTCTGTCGGGTGATGGAATGCACATCACCCTCTTTCTTTTTGCCAAAATTGGCAGTTTTCTTCGCAAGATTTTCAGTCACCTCCTGCAATCGTCCTAACCTGAGATTACCTTCAATCCTCTCGCCAGCTTGAATAATGTATGAGAAGCTATTGGAGGTATTTCCAATCATTAGATTGAAATACGGTGTCTTTAAGGTCTCAATGAACAAAGAGCATAGTTCATTGTCAGTAACTGGAGGATATACTTCTGCCGCTTTCTCTCTCCACCTTTGGGCATACTCCTTGAAGCTTTCTCTTTCTCTCTGCACCAGATTTTGGAGGTCTCTCCTTGTGGGGGCTACGTTGCAGTTGAACTTGTATTGTCTCAGGAAAGCGTCGGCCAAATCTTTCCAGGAGCGCAATTTGCTCCTGTCCAACTGAATACACCATCTCAGGGTTGCCCCGGAGAGACTCTCGTGGAAGAAGTGGACTAAAAGTCTATCGTCTTCTGTCAGAGTGGACATTTTGGCAATGTAAGTAGCTAGATGAATGCGGGGATCTGAATTCCCGGTATATTTGTCGAAGTCCAGGACTTTGAACTTGGGTGGCACCACCACGTCTAGCACCAATCTTAGTGATGCCACATCAACTGAACCATGCATGTTTAAACCCTCTATTGCTCTTAATCTTTCTTCTAGAGCAGATAGCTTTTCATTTTCTCTGGCTCTACTCTCTTCTTCTGGATGAGCTATTCCCGCAGCTGGGAAATAAGGGGCAGGGGGAACCGGAGGGATTAAAGTGTGTGTCTCGGCATTTGGGACAACCGGGTAATAGGAGAAGGGTAAGTCATTTAGGGGAGCCGGGTTGATAGTGATTGTCGGATCCGGGATAGGCGGCTGGAAAGTGAAAGAGGTTGAAGCATGATGAGAATTAACCATTGTAGGAGGTGGGGGAGGTAGTGGTAAGTTTGGCTCTGATACAGGCTTATTTTGGGACATCTCCCTCATCAATTTCATGAGCTCTGAGACCTGGTCTTTCAATTCAGAAACCTGTCCTTGTAGGTTCTGGACTTGCTCCTGGTCTTCCATTAGCATTCTTGTTCGTAACCTTATTAAGTACACTCGTCTTGGTTGAATTACGTGTCTAGTCAGGCCAAGCTATCGCATGGTATTTTGTGGTCGCCTGGACGAACACTCACCGAAGTGGGAAAGAGTGAGGAGTCGCCACTTTAATTTTGAGAGAAATTAAAGGAAACCATTTGTGCGCAAAAAAAAAAGATAAATTAAAAGAAACCACTTCGAAAATAGAGATCTAGGTTCGGGGTCCATATACAGGCGGGGAAGGTGTTAGGCATCCTGCCTCGTCCCTCTATGAGGGTAAACAAATTTAACATTATGCTCTTTACAAATTAAAGTCAAAATTTAGGGGGGTTAAAATAATGATGTTAATCCCTTTGATAAAAGGGAATATTTGGTTTTTCACTGTTTCGGGTTACCCAGGTACATAAGTACATGAGACGACCCTTAGTGAGTTGGTGTTGTGTAGCAGTTTTCTATTTAGAGGGTTACTTTGCATATTGTGATATTTAGTTTGGATTTGAGAGAATCCGGGTAAAAACCTCTCCCGATCTTTAAGGGGTAATCTGTTTAAAGTTTGAGTGAGGAATCTCGGATAAGAACTCTCCTCCGATCTCCACATATTTATTAAAATTTTGATTGAGAATCGAATAAGAACTCTCCTCCCATCTCTTTAAATATTTATTAAAATTTTTGATTGAGAATCGGATAAGAACTCTCCTCCGATCTCTTTTAAATATTCATTAAAATTTTGATTGAGAATCAGATAAGAACTTTCCTCCGATCTCCATATATTTATTAAAATTTTGATTGATAATCGGATAAGAACTCTCATCCGATCTCTTTAAATTTATTAAAATTTTTGATTGAAAATCGGATAAGAACTCTCCTCCGATCTCCATATATTTATTAAAATTTTGATTGAGAATCGGATAAGAACTCTCCTCCGATCTCTTTAAATTTATTAAAATTTTTAATTGAAAATCAGATAAGAACTCTCCTCCGATCCCCATATATTTATTAAAATTTTGATTGAGAATCGGATAAGAACTCTCCTCCGATCTCTTTAAATTTATTAAAATTTTGATTGAGAATCGGATAATAACTCTCCTCCGATCTCTTTAAATATGCAATTTTAGAGTTTTAATTAAGGATCTCGTATAAGAACTTTCCTCTGATCTCCTGTTTTTTGTTTGAATGAGGATTGGATAAGAAATCTCCCCCAACCTCTTAAAATTTAATTATGATCGTACATTGTAAGAACCTTAGACTAAGGGTTCTGGCATCCGAATACACTGGGAACCCGAACAAGGCTTCTCCTGACCCATTGATACCTTACAATTAGGGAGGGGATACCGGACTAAATTTTTATCGATCTTCTTTGTGATCGCCTTACCAGTACCTTTTGACAGACAATGTTCAATCTCTTTCGTTTATTAGTCTGGGATCCGATCTTACCTCGATCTCCCACTATACCAGGTTACTTCCTGGGCTTGTTTAGTGGTTCGACCTCATAACTTTTCCTCCGATTTATTATCTAAACTTTTATTATTTTAAAGAAACTCTCGTGTTAAGATACAGCTACCAACATTTTATCAAACTACCTATATATTACCCGTAACCAAAACACCTAAATTTGAAGGTAATAAAGGCTAAGAACAAATAAATAACATGAACTGATGAACAAAAGGTAAACTCAAGAGAATAACCACCTACGTGGGGCTCTTTAACATAACATAAACCTGACGAAAATTGCGAGCATGAAAACAAAGAAAATAAAAAACGAGCACTTGATAAAGCAACGGTCTAGACACTCACCTGTAGGGGATTGAATCTATTGAACTAACTATGGAGTTACGAACACTATAGAGCTGCGTGCGAACGGTCTAGGGACTAATGCTTGCCTTGAAATAAAGAATACTGAGTTAGAATGCAATTGAGCCGAAGTGATGGTAACCGGGTTGTAATGAGATTGGGCTTGGAAAATAAAGGTGGATATAAAGATGAAGAAGACGAAACTGAAACTGAGAGATGGTATCACAGAGTAATGAACAAACTGAAAATGAAGAGTTTCAGTATCTAGCACTCCTTTAATGGAAATACTTTAGAAAACTGATTTCTGAAGTTTTTCTATTTTGAAAGCTTAAAAATAGCAGAGTAGCAAGACTGAATCAATTTTCAGAGCCTTTCCACTATAATCGCCACCCTTTTTCCTTCTCCCCCCTCAACAGTATTGCATGCAGGTATTTATAGGGAACGGGTGCTCTCAATGAAGGGTCAAGATTTCCTCTAAGGGAGATGGAAGGTTTGGATTTTAAAGGACATGATCTGATGCCTGAGAATTGAAGAGAATCAAAATGGACTGCTGAGCTCCTATTCAGAATATTTGTCCTTTCTCTTTTCTAATCCAACGGCTCAAAATCTTCTTGTCAAGGGAGATCTGAGGGTCAGGAATAAAAGGCGCCGGTCTTGTCGTCTTGTCTTTGATCCAAGGGCTTTGGGCTTGTCCTTACAAGTGAGATCAACGGTGGGGATCGAGATGTATAGGACTGTCATGACATGTCCTGGCGCCTGTCAGCAATGTGGGCGATTCTGCAAATGAGGCATGCGGTGGAGATTTGATCTCATCTGCAACGCTTTAACTACTTCAACTCTGATTATAACGACAGTTATTGGAAGTTGTCTCATCCTCTCCTGGCTTTCCGATCTCCCATTCCTTCCGATCTTTCTATTATGACCCTTTTCCGATCTCTAGTACCGGGCCCTTCTCCCGATCTCCCCCATTCCAGAACCTTCCTCTCTATCCGAGCTGCTTCAGTCAAAGCATTTAATCTTTCGATTACCGATGCATCCGCTTCGATTTCCGCTAGTAATAAATGCTCAGACCCCCCCTATATATATGCCTCAATGGGGAATTTCTCCCACATTTCATTCCTTCCTCTTTCCATTTCTCTCTTCTTCTGTTCTAGTTTTTTCGGTAACATTATGGCCATGGTGACTGCTTTTGATCTTTTTTCGACCATTCTCTTTGCTCCCCGACTGAAAATTTATGACCGTGGTGATCAAAAAATCATGATAACCACATCTGATGACAGTGAGAGAACCGGACTAATTTACCACTCAAGATCGAAAACATCGATCGCACCGATCTCGAGTCGATCTACCAATATAATCGGTGAACCGATTTCGAGCGAGAAGACTGCTAATTTCCCTCTTAACATCGGTGACTGCCTCTTGAAGTTCATTTGGCTCCTCACTCCATCGGGCGTCCCGATTGCAACTCGGTTCTGGTCGATGACATCGACGATGACTCCTCATCATCATGAGAGTCATAGTCACTTCATCTGAGCTGTACATCTATCCGATGCCTATGGCTGGCTTTTTGATCAGACACATCTTTTGATTCAGCCACGAGACTAGGCTTTGACATAGGTCCTTACAAGGTAGAATGTACTGCCGATCTCTTGAGATCGCTCAAATGATGTAATCTGCTCTTTTGGAAATGAAATTTTATTTTGACAATTATCATTTTATTATTATTGCATTGGTTATTTTCCGATCTCTAATGTGCATATCTGATCTGATTCCTAACTGAATAGCCCTTAGCCGATCTGTAATTCTGAACATCTACCTTAATCCGCCGATCTTTAACCAGCCGATCTCCCCTTATTTATTTATGGAGTTTCTGGAATGTTCTTGCGACGTGTCAAAAAAGCTGGCGAATTCCACTAACTGATGCGCCGCTTAGGACAAGGTGAGCATTGAATGCTCAGACGGGTATAAATAGGGGAAGGGTCAGTTAGTTGCTCCTTTATGTTATTTTCAGCACTTCGCAAGCGGTTCCAAAATTCTCTCGTTTCTTCAAGTTCTTTCAGCACCGATCATACTCCGATAAGGATTTTGATCTTTCCCTTAGTTAAATTCCTTCCATTTCTTTGAAAATGAGTGGTGTCGAGGGTCAGAGAGTGGCGAGCCCCCCTTCCGTCCACGTCTCGTGGTCATCGGATGAAGTCGAAGTGGTCGGACCAGGTGAGCGATCTGAACCTCCTACGACCTCCGTTTCAACTCGTGGTCAAGCGGCACCATCAAGATGAATGCATTCCTCAGGGAGAGAAAACCTTCCCTTGGATGAGCTGCCGTCAATCCTTCAAGAAACCGATCTGCAGTCGATTAGCCAAGAATACAACCTTCGAACTGACTCATACGAGCTTATCAGATGCAATGGCGATCTCCGAGCCGATCACTTTTTTGAAGAAAATGATGCGATCATGATATATGAAGAGCAATTAAAAGCTGGGCTGCGGTTTCCTCTTGATAACTTCTTTAAGCACGTTTTGAAATTTCACCAAGTATGTATAGCCCAAATACATCCGAACTCATGGTGAATTCTAGTGGCTTTCAGAGGCTTATGCCGAGCCAAGAAGCTCGAGCCCACTGCAAAGGTTTTTGTCGAGTTGCATAGACTTACTCATCGAAAGGATGACGAGTATTGGTTTTTCCAAGCTAAACCGCACTGTGGGCTTTTTACCGATCTCCCCTCTTCACTGAAAAATTGGAAGAATCGCTTCTTTATTATGAGGAGCAAGATTCCGAACGGTTTTGAGAGTTTCCCACGTAGCTGGCTACATCTGGGCCCATCACTTCCGAAGCATGTCGCCCTGAGTAGGGAAGAGGGTGCAATGGTAATGTAGCTAAAGAATCAAGTGGCCACTCAGAAGTTCTCCTGTTTAGATGCGGTGATGGCCAAACTGCACCATTGGATGATGCGGCTGGTTACCGGCGAAGAACGCGGGCTTCAGCTCTCTGACCTTGGCCCCGGTACTTTCTATATCTCTGATCTCTGGGCCTTAGCGAACTCACTGACTTTTCTTTGTGCAGGTATGGCGGGCAGCGAGGCTTCCAAAGAGAGCCAAAAGAGTAAGAGGGAGGTCTCTAAGAAAGTGCGGGAGATAAAGCGCACCGAGGCCTCACAGATGCCAAAGCATGATTCAAGAGAGGTGCGGGGAGGCTCATCCTGACCCTCGGGACCGCCGATCCCTGAAACAGAGGTAGTTCGGTCTCCTCCTCGACAAGAAGAACCACCGCCTCCACCTGCTCCTCCGAGTGTGGAAGGTGGTCCTTCCCAACCTACTACAAGGACCATTTCCGCAGTGCCCAAGTCCTCATTCATTCCTTGGAGAAGAACCGATCTGTACGGGAGAATCCGGGTTTAGCAAAGGTTCTGGGAGCTTCCATATGCCTCCAATAGGATCGGCACAGGCTGACCCAGGGCAACATTGATGATCTCCTGGCCCAGACGATGAGCTTGAGTGTGGAGAGCTTGGTGAAACAGCATATCATCAGGGAAAGGGCCCATCATTTGAGGCAGGAGATCTAGAAGGCAGGCCAGGATGCAGTTTCCGCCCGAGCCCAACTTTCATCCGCCTAGGACTATATAGCTGAAATTGAGGGGCGGATGAAATTCTATGAAGATAAATTGGCCGAGCAGGCTCACAATCTTGAAGAAGCTCGGGCGCTCCGAGCTACTGATGTCGCTCGCCTCACTGAGGAACTTAGAGCTAAAGAAGAAGAGGCAGTGACGAGGGAGGCCGGTGCTTACTTGAACGCCCATGGGGACCTTTTGGCCGAGCTCAGGAGGCGTTATCCCGCAGAGGACTTTTCTTGGATGGTGGACTTGGCTTCCCAAGACAAAGAGGAGAGCGAGGAGGAAGCTGAGGGAGATAGAAAGGATGAGCAAAATGTAGAACAGGCTGGGGGTGATCCTCCAGCCAAATGACTTATACTTTTTTACTTTGAAATGAAATGAAATTCTCTTTTGTTCAATGACTTGATGAGATCAGAAAGTATCTAAGTTCAAAAGCGCCTGATTGTTTGAACATGTTAGAACATCAAACTTGAAAGCGATTATTAGTCTATGTATGAGAGGTCAGAAAAACATTGTAAGCATGAGATCGGCCTAAGCCGAGAACAAACACAGAACGAAACTTAATATTATTAAAATTGGAAACCTGATTTGAACACTTAAGATCGGAAGCACCATTAAGCCGGATTGAAACCTTAACTTTGTTAAACGATCATCCACAATATTTATAAAAGGAGATCGAAAATGAGACTGGATGGCACGAAGACCTAATGTTGGTTTGATTTCATTTAATCAGAGATCGGAAATGTGATTGACTGGCAAGGCGACTTGATAATTGGTTTGAGAGATCGGTAATGAATTGAACGACATAGAGATTTGGTGTTGGGTTGATCCCTTTGAAGAGAGATCGGTAATGAATTGAACGACATGGAGACTTGGTGTTGGGGATCGATTTCAAAGTCTATTGATTTCGAGGATCAGCCAAAATATAGTGTCGACACATAATATTATCTCAACCCCATAATAATAATAATAATAATAATAATAATAATAATAATAATAATAATAATAATAATAATAATAATAATAATAATAATAAGGAGGAGGAGGAGGAGGAGGATGATGGGCTTGAGATTATGTGAGTGAGTGTCTAGGTCATCTAAAGAGAGAGGAGAAGAATGGAGGGCGATAGAAAAATACAAGACAAATGAGAGAGAGAAAAAGAGAGAGAGAGAGAGAGCTTATATGGATTTATTTTTATTAAAAAATTAAAAAATTAAAAAATTTCAAATGTTAGTGCCACATCAGTTGGCTACTGGGAAAATGACAGATTTGGTTTACAATGATTTTAATGTGTGATAAATAAAAGTTTAAAAAGTTTTAAGTGATAAAGTAAAGATGAAAAACAATAAAATTATAAAGGGTGTAGTTTAGTAAAGACAGTGAATCATTGTCCCCCTTTTTTTATATCTTTGTTCTTAATATTTTTATTTTAAAATATTCTAACTAGATATTAACGCTTTAAATAAATATTATTGTTTTGTTCACTTCTAAAATATTTTTTGGCATAATATTATCTTAACTCCATAATAATAATAATAATAATAATAATAATAATAATAATAATAATAATAATAATAATAATGAGGAGGAGGAGGAGGAGGATGGGCTTGAGATTATGTGAGCGAGTGTTTAAGTCATCTAAAGAGAGAGGAGAAGAATGGAGGGTGATAGAAAAATAGAAGACAAGAGAGAGAGAGAGCTTATATGGATTTATTTTTATTAAAAAATAAAAAATTTTCAACTATTAGTGCCACATTAGTTGGTTACTGGGTAAATGACAAATTTGGTTTACAATGATTTTAATATGTGATAAATAAAAGTTTAAACAGTTTTAAGTAGTAAAGTAAAGATGAAAAATAATAAAATTATAAAGGGTGTAGTTTAGTAACGATAGTGAAATTAAGTTCTATGTGAAATTAGTTATCATGAGTTATGAAAGAAATAATTGTTAGACATAATATAACACTCTGTCTCCTAAATGACTTATCTCTTACTTTTCGGGACTGTGGAGTTTAACCAATTGAATCTCTAAGATAATCAAACTGATACTCAATAATCACTGTATATTATCTATGAAATTGATGAATTGGGAAGGTAAGTATAACCTCAGTGGGTGATTCACAACATGCTTATGGTTCCTGACAAGATCCTGCAAAGATACATACGAATGAAATCCAAGGTGCAAAGCTCTCCCATTCGACATGCAAAGGTTTTTGAATTCCAATGCCAATAGCATAGTTGTCGGGATCTTATGCATGCTCCTAAATTAATGTTTAACCAGCTAGATGAAGTAGCTCTCCTAGAGGATCCTCTAGCAAAACTTCTCATGAAGTCCAACAATGATGAGGTTGTCCCCCAACTCCCTCCATTAAATCTAGAAGACTTTGAAACTTAAATGGAGTGAAAAGAGGTTCAATGGCTATTGATCCAGAGCCCTTAATTGATCAATCTTCCCAACACCTTGCACATAAGTCCATTAATTCCAGATCGCTAGCCCATATTCCTTATGAAAGCGAGCCCATTTAAGTCCTTTCTCCTTTAATCCCCAGAAAATTAAACTCTCATGTGTCCTAAAGTAAAGGAGGAAATTAAGTTAATTAGATATCTTTTTGAAGTACATCCCAAGTTGAATCAGGGTGGTAAGAAAGGGAGGAAGTGCTTGAAGAAATATGCAATTGGTGAAAGGGGTGAGTTTATTCAGCCAGAAGAAAGCAATATTAGAAGAGTTAACAATCGTCACTTTAAATTGGGTTATACTATTGGCCATGTCACATCCTTATTTAATGCATACAAAGAAGCTCTGCAAATAGCAGAGATTAGTAGACAACTAGGGGTATCATTCTCAAATTCAAATTATGCCATGGAAATTTTCTGTCACGACCAAACTTATGGGCTGAACCGGCACTAGGACCTGGGCTAGCTTAAAGCCCCCGAGGCCTGTAGTAAGCCTAACTATTCCTTAACCCAACTCTAAGGCCCATTTGGGCCCAATTTCAAGAATTCAATTGGACAGAGTCCGGCCATAAAGTGGACCTTTCAACGGGGAGTTTTTGACTCACCCGACCTGTAAACATAATATATAATCAACTGGGGAGCTCAGCTCACCCTCCATATACTCAAATGTCATAAAAATAAATGGGAGCTCAGCTCCCTCATCCAGTCCATCAAACATACATATAATAATAAGTTTACAGGTCCAACATGATAATTATATTACAGACCCAAATCAAATAAATATTTTTAACACATGCGGAAATTCTAAGAGTTAGCAGGTTTATACAAACATTAATAAACGACCTGCGAGGGAAAAAAGCAGGTTAACCTCAAAAATATCCTCCTGTGGCCTGGAAAAATATTGAACAAGAGTGAGCGTTCGACTTAGAGATTAAAATATCAATTTTAACCATAATCTCTATAACTATCTAAAGCTAATGCACCCTGTAGAGTGAAATGCAACATCAGCAATATTTTCACATCATAATAGCAAAAAGGTAATTTGGAGCACTCACACACCCAGTAATGTCAAATCATAAATATATGGGAGCTGATCCCCTATACAGCTCTCTTAAATCCAACCTGTGCCAGTGAAGAACTCAAGCCGGACTTTCGTTTAATAAACCAAATCGGGGTCCTAGCGAAGAACTCAAGTCGTGTCTACCCCGAAGGACCGGGTTCCAGCGAAGATCTCAAGCTGTGTCTATCCGTCTTGTCCATAGCCAACACCACATCACACGCACGCCAACGCACGCACACTGCTCCAAATTACTACAACAACATCCATGGCACTTCAATAGTTGTGAATGCAATATAAAACGTGCCTAGAGTTTAACTACATAGATATATGCATATAAGTGATGCATGGGCATACTTGAACATATAATAATATCGAAATTACAATTAAAATTAATATTTTACTCACAGCTTGACAGCAGTCACTGTGGCGGCTGAGCGGAGGAAGAAGGCTGTCCCGGCTCACCTGACAATTTTATTACAATTATTTAATACAATTGACTCAATACAAACCAAGAAAAGACCAAATACGTCCTAAGTCGTGCCGAAAATTTGGTAGAGTCTCCCTATATCTAGGACCTACCCAACCTGCAAATGGGTTTAAAACACACTTCTATATCCACCAACCATACACCCACAACTCAATCATGTCACACAGCCCCTCCTGGGCCCATCCAAACAGTCATCAATCACAACATGTAAAATTACAATTTAGTCCTTATAATTGACCCTGTTTGCAAAAACTACCCAAATAAACTCTAAAAATTCTAAAACTTTGCCCCGCGGTCCTTAACAATATTACTAGGCTAATGCAAAAAGAATCATAACTTTCTGAGCTACCACGAATATTTTATGGATTTTTAATCTCATTTAAGCACTAGAAAATTATGAAAAAGTAAAGTTTGAGTTTACCTATGTCGATTCCGACTCCAGGGACGCGCTCGGGACGTCTGACAATGGTGGGGTAACCAAAATCTTGATCCAATTTGGAGACCTTTTCGGTTGTCGGTCTGTCTGACCGAAAATTCACAGATCCAGAAAATTGTCGAATTTCCATGAATTGAAGATACCTACACGAAGCCCACAACATGGGGGTTAGTACATAAATTTTACGGAATTTTCTAAGCTCATTTAATGCTCGAAAAAATACTACGAAGTTTCGTGGGATCAACCGAAAAATGGTGTCAAAAAAATTCGAAATTTATATTGCCGCGAAGCTCTCGACGAGTGGAGCTCTCTGGTACTCTCAGTTTCCTCGTGGGGTTCACGGTTTGCGAGAAATCTAGCAAAAAAATCAAAATGGGCTAAAACTTCCCGGACAAAAATTGGACAAACCGCTCAATGGATTTTGGTGTTTTTGGTGTCTATGGAAAGCTCTCGAGGTGTAGATATTGTTTGACACAAGACCCGGCACAATCGGTGGCCGAATCGACAGGATTTCAGCTGGCGTGCTATGCAGCGGGCGGCTTTGCGCGGGGTTTCCCGGTGTTCCAGGCGGCGGCTGGTGATGGGGGGGAGGCTGGGGTGGCCCGCCGGCGAGGTGGGGAGGGCTGGGTGGCTGCTGGCCGACGAGGGGAGGAGGGAGGAGAGAGAAAATAGGAGAGAGAGAAGGAGAGGTCAGGATGCACACGGGGAGAAAGAAAAAGGAAGAAGAAGCCGGTCCGATTCGATCGGTCCAATCCGATTCTGTTCGATTCGGTTGGTCCGATTCAAGATACAAAATTTTGAATTTTTACTCTGCCTTGGGACCGAAAACGAGGTCCAAAAATTCCGAAAAAAATTCTAAAAAACTCAGAAAAATTCGTAGACTCCAAATATATTTTTAGTTTTTGCCACGTGGTCTTTAAATTAATTTTTAAAAATCATCAAAGTTTTTATTTTCGGAAAATCGAATCCGATTTCTAAAATCTGAAAAATTTCAAATAATTTCCTAAAATTCAAATAAAATAAAATATCAACATTTACCAAAAAATAATAAATTTAAAAATTAGGGGTGTTACATTTTCTTTCTTAATCAAATTAATTCAGACAAGGTGTTGTAGTCCAACTTAAAGAACTGATACTTTCCCTCTTTCCCTATAAGTGTTGCATTTTTTTTTTTTTTTTTTACTCTTCTCCGGCACTATGATTTTTATGACTATCATGAGCAAAATTCTCTTTGGAGCGAGATTTTATTTGTCTGATCAATTCGATTTTGGTAGACTTGCTTTTGGGCAAAATCTAGGGCCATGGATTTTCTGCCGCAGCATAATTCTTCAAGTTAGGTGGGATATTGTGTTCATGGTAATTTAAGGGTAATGCCATAAGAAGTTAATGGAGGTGGCCTCTCTCGAAAATAAGTACGTTGGTGTTGTGATACAATTTTATTGCTGCTTTTTTAAAGTATTTATGAAGCTTATTTTTGTGGGAGATGATAAATTTGGATAGGTGTTGGCTAGTACTTCCTACAGTGAAGAGTTCCTGTTTCAAGCAAAAAAAAAATTATGCTAAGAAAGAGAGAAGATTTGATTTATGAGATTAGTGATGGCAATGGCTCGCGTTTGGCAGGTTCTCTCCTAGGTGCATTTTGAAATTGATTTTGTTAGTTTTGTTATGCTGGAGTTCATGGTTATGCTCAAATTTAGTTGGTATTCTATTTTTTAGTGGTCTACATTTAGGATGTTACTATTGCATGTGGATTTTTTGCTTATTTATTTGTGCATATTAGAAGTAAAAGCAATTCAAAGGGCGGTGCAACTCCTAATTTCTTGGCCTTAGATCCTAGCTAAACATATGAAATCTTCACGGAATTTGTCTTTAGAATTGCAATTTTTTGGATAGCATAACCAAAACTGCTTGTGACTTGTCCATTGTTTGTAGTTTTTAGCTCTTGGGTGTGGTTTGAAGCGTCAAAATTGGGCTTTGGAGTCGCAGCTTCTAATTTCAATTCTTGTGGCTTTTTGTGTTGGTTTGTTGTCTTACTCTTTTGGGGTGGTTTAATTTCTTTAGTGTAGAAGTTATTGACTTGGATGTAGATTGTAACTTCTTCTCCTTTTTATTTGATGATTTAATAAAATTTTCTTTTGCCAATTAAAAAAAAATATAACCTCAGTTAGTGAATATATAAATAAATAACAGAGGGAAGCAAAAAATGATTAGGTACTAATTATATATCCCATGATATTAAATTAAAATAAACCGGTCAAGTAAATAAATATCATCCATCCAAAACAGAGTTCTCAATTCAAATCATTTGTTGTAGTTCATAAAAATATAAATGAAATAATCATTTTCCTCCTTCATACACTCATACGTATCCCACTGACTTCTTCGCATCTTCGGAGGTGATGATGCCTTACAGCTCAAAAGCAATATCCTCGCATCCTATATAGTAGGAGCAAATAACCTACCATATTCATGCGCAGAGCTACCCTTAAAAGGCAAACCACCTAATGTATGCCCCAAAACCTTAATGCATATCAAGCGTTATCCCAAAGATAGTATAATAATTTTATAAAAATACCAATCATCATGGTATCATCTACAAGCACACTTAAGAGTGTATTTAGGCCATTTATTCAACCGTATTAAATTCAAGTCTCATTTTAATAAATAAATCACAACATACTATTATTTGTTCCATTTTAATATATATTCAAAAAAATAGGCAATATCATAAATTTATTACACATCTGATAGCTAGGTACTAACGTGCAAAAATCACTTTTCTATCCACTTTTAAATTATACAAAACTCCCTGTCACAAAAACTTAAATTCACAACTCTATCAATATACATAGATTTCCAACTCATACCTCCATATAAGTATTATTTCTAATACTTAAAACCCAAATCTCAATCAAGACATTTAATTAAAATATATCCATATCACCAAAAATCCAACCAAAATGCATATACTTATTCCTAACAAAAATTCCACAATTAATTATAAATATTTAACAAACATCATACCTTATCTCAAAATAATTTTAATTCCATTATATATTTTTTAGAATGTTTTCTTCAAATTTCATGGTCTAAAAAATACTTCATTAAAACTCAACCAAAAAAAAAAAAAAAGAAGAAATATGTTACCCAAAGTGTATTTGCATTTTAAAAATTCCAAAACTCCATGAGAAACCTTCTAGAAGTTGAATCATTACCAATAGTTAATAGAGCCACTGTTAGCTCCACCATTAGCCATCACCCAACAACGACGTCTGCTGAATCTGGGCACACCAACATGTTTCTCTCCTCCTCTTGATTCCATAAACTCCAACCATGCACCAACTCGTGCTCAAATCAAGCTTCCAAAACTCAAATTCTTTTTCTCTCTCTCTTTTCTTTATCTCACTCTCTCTCTTATTTCTAGCATTTCAAATCATACTCCTTCGTTTCCCTTTGCCGTCGTCCACCCTTACCAAGTAGGCTCAATTTTCTAGCCATTCATCCTCCTCTCTCTTTCTTTCTTTCTTCCTTCTTCCCTTTCTTTCCTTTTTTTTTTTTTTTTGTATGCTACTAGGGAAGACAGTCACTTGGGCTAAATGAGTGGAGCATGGGATGCCACCGTTTACATTAAAGAAAGCTTGCTTTAGTCCTTCACCACTTCCAAAATTCTGTTTTCCATCCCAAAAGATCTAGAGTTTCATTTAATTGTTCAAGTTTAAATTAAACTCTTTTCAAAACTTTTATAAATTGTATTGCCATTTTCTAATACATCTATATTATTATTATTTTCAAAAATTTGGGTTGTTGCACATAAATTTTATGATATCATATAAAATTGTATTAAAATGATACAAACAATTTTTTAAATCAGAAAGAATGCTTTTACCGAATTGCAATAAATTATTAAGCTTTGTTTGGGAAAGGGACGAAAATGGGCAAGAGTTGTACAATTTTGTTTCTATCATATGGCGGATGTGAGTGCCATAGTACCATGCTTCATCTATTTTCTCTTGCCTTCCATTTTCCTCTACTGATGGTTAGGCCTACTGTCCAAGGATAAGGTTGGGCTGGCTCAACCACTTATCAAGTTTAGACTTGTTCATTGTTTGGGCAGGGCTCATGTTGACTTGAATAATTGGGCCTAGTTACGTTGGATGGCCAACCTTGACCCAATTCAATGAAAATATTTAAAATATATAAATAAAAAAAAATACACGGACATTTTTACCAGCTTGCGTTATGAATTATGAGCTATATATAAATCCCCACCAACATTGAAAAATATTCTTGATTAGGCTTAGGCCAATCATGGATAAAATTGTTATCTAATCCCAATACTTTTAAAACAAGAGCAAACTGTGTATCATCATCATATATAAATCGACACATAAGAGGAGATTTCTTCTCCGTTTTCTAGTCCATATGTCACGCTAAGCATGGTCTCATGTTGCAACAATTTATATATAATCATCATCATCATCATCTGCCTTTGAAATATTCCTAAGGAAATTTCAATATCCAAAGTCTAGCTGTGGGCTTTATATTAATTAAAAGAAAAGGCATTTCTAAGGCACAAAACAAGTAATACCGTTATCCCCATATATTCATCTATTATAAGACTCCAAGTAATGAGTAATTAAAGCTGGCTAGATATGGTTCACAGAATTCTATATCCTCTGTCGTTTTGGCTGCTGCACGAAAACGTGTAATACTTAATGAGGTTTCTGAGAGGATTTTGATGAAAAGGAATGCATTTATCTTGTGCTTAAAGCAAAGGGAATAAGAGATGATGCATGACCATAGCCTACACACCCGGGAAAAGGAGAAAAAGGGCGTGCTGATTCTGGTGGCTTGGTGAGATGTTTGCTGTGTCACGTTAACATTGAAGCTCTTCATTTTCTTAATTTATTAACTAACCTTTCAAGTCTCCAGCTTCCAATCCCATCATTTCAAGTAAATAATAACTAACAAATAAAAAAAAATGAGCTTCCAATGCCATCCTTTTTTTCTTGCACCTATTATGTATACCAAAACCTAAAGTTTGTGGAAACGTATTCTAAGGTTAAAATTAATCTTTAAATTGGATTAGATTTATTATAAAGTTTAAATTTTAGAGTTAGACTATATATATAAATGAAATTAATCGAGTATATAAAACTTGTAGTAAGTGATTCTATTATATACTTCTAATTTATTCCAAGAAAGATGGACAGTGGCAATTTAATTTGGAGGTATATTAATCCTTTTGTGCGAAAAGTACAAAACAAATTGGAAAGGAGCTATAAGATAAGATTTATAATGTGAACGATACACTATTTTGACCTAATCTATAAGCATTCTTCACATACAAGCGCAATGCTGGGTGTACAAACCATAATTGCAAGATAACAAATTTACAAGAAAAGGGCATTTTAGGAATGATGAAACTTTTTCATTATAAACCGAAAAAACCACCTCTCAAGTTTCTGCGCTTCTTTCCCTTTCTTTCTTTCTTTCTTTAATATTTTTTATTGTTGCAATTAAACCACTTCATTTACAAGTCCTATAAATATCCCTCAAAGCCACTTCAGCTCCATCACCTCCAAGTTATTACAACTCTCCCTGTCTTAATCACAGAACAAAGAACACGCCTTTATCAACAAAAAAAATGGCGAAACAGGAAGGCTCTTCTTTCCTTGTTACGATTCTCGTAATTCTCTTTCTCTCATCTATAGCAACTGCAGCACAATATAATGTGCTGAATTATGGGGCCACACCTGCTGGCATAACTGACTCAACCGAAGCCTTTCTTGCTGCTTGGACACAAGCTTGTGGATCAATTAATCCTGCCACCGTGTATGTGCCTACAGGGAGGTTCTTTCTGCGAAATGTAGTGTTTCAAGGTCCATGCAAGAATAATGCAATCTTGTTTCGTATAGATGGTACCCTTGTTGCTCCTTCAGATTATCGAGTAATTGGTAATGCCGGAAACTGGCTTTTCTTTCAGTACGTCAATGGTGTTACTGTTTCTGGTGGAGTTCTTGATGGACAAGGTCCTGCTTTATGGGCTTGCAAGGCATCTGGCAAGGATTGTCCCAGCGGTGCCACGGTATGTTACTTGCAAAAATTAATTAAGGATTTCAAAGGTCAACCATAATTGCTTAAGCCCCAATTTTACGTTGTAATTAAGTGATTAAGTACATATAGATTTGAATTAAGCACGGCAATGACTATTCTATTTGTTCTTTTTTTGTGTGTATGCAGTCACTGGGGTTTTCCAATTCAAATAATATAGAAATCAGTGGATTAATTTCACTGAACAGTCAAATGTTCCACGTTGTCATCAATGGCTGCCAAAATGTGAAAGTGCAAGGTGTGACGGTGTCTGCCTCCGGCCACAGCCCCAACACCGATGGCATTCATGTACAATTATCAAGTGGTGTCACAATTCTCAACTCCAGGATTAGAACTGGCGACGATTGCATCTCAATAGGTGCTGGTACCACTAACTTGTGGATTGAAAACGCAGCATGTGGCCCTGGCCATGGAATCAGGTAATTAATTAAATAAAATATGAAAGCACATATATCTCTTCACATGATCATTAATTAATAACGCGTTAGTATATAGTAAAACAAGTGATTTGATTAAACATGTGTGTTTCTATATATGCAGTATTGGGAGTTTGGGAAAGGATCTTCAGGAGCCTGGTGTACAAAATGTGACAGTTAAATCTGTTACATTTACAGGTACTCAGAATGGATTGAGAATTAAGTCTTGGGGGAGACCAAGCAGTGGCTTCGCTAGGAAAATACTTTTTCAACATGCTATCATGATTAATGTCCAGAATCCCATTGTCATCGACCAAAATTACTGTCCTGACAACAAAAATTGTCCTGGCCAGGTAGGTTTAAATGCTAAATTCTCTTTGTTATATATTCTTATGCTGCTTGCTAATATTAACAGCTAAAAATAAAATTCTTAACTTATTAATTTTGAATTGAATAGGAATCTGGGGTTAAAATTAGCGATGTGACGTATCAAGATATTCATGGAACATCAGCAACAGAAATGGCAGTGAACTTTGATTGCAGTAACAAGAACCCATGCACGGGGATCAAATTGGAAGATGTGAAACTAACTTACAAGAATCAGCCAGCTGATGCATCTTGTACCAATGCAGATGGAACAGCTTCCGGTTTCGTTCAGCCCTCTAGTTGTTTGTAGACGTACATTAAAGAACGGTACCGCTACAACCATTCTTGTAGTAGTATTGATACAATTTCATGTAGCTCTTCGCCGAGCCAGGTCTACTACTGTGCTTGAGCCTGTGGCATTTCCAGCGTATTGGGGTTGCATGGAGAGCCCGGCCTTCCTGTTACCGTGGAAGTGGAAATTCTTTGCTATTATACTTTCATTAATTATTTAGTATTAATAAAATGCACTTTGATCCATTCTTGAAATTGACTAATTTAACAAATGGGGAAAAAAAAGAAATAAAGAAGACGAGTATGATTATTTTTAGTTATAATCTCCTTCTAAAAATTTATAGTTTTCATAAGTACTTAACATGTACTAATATACTAATAAAATTTGACTTGGTCACTTGTACTATTGTTGTCTCTAAAACTGCCTTGGAATAGAACTTGCATGCATGACAACCTTAATTTATCGTCCAGCCATGTCTGTCAAGGACAAGCCATTTGCTGAATAAGTTTGTCCACCTCTTTCTCCACTTGTACTTGCCATTGTAGCATTTGTAGTGGTTGTTCCAACATAAAATGCTGGCTGTTTGGGCATTGGCAACTGTTGAACTTCATTACTCAACATAGATAAAACTTCTGCCATGTTTGGCCTATCAAAGGGACTATGCTCCACACATAGCAATGCCACATTAATGCATCTCAAAACTTGGTCTCTTGGAGCTGAGTCGCTCATCGTTGGATCTAATATTTCTAATGCATCCTCTTTCCATAGCTCCCATGCCTGGAACAAAATTCCCATTAATGTGTTAAAATATTTACTATATTGCAAAAGTATAATTATTGCCATTATTATGCGTAAAATTGAGTAATAAAAACTTACATAACCCACGAGATTGAGCGGACGATCATAGTGATAGATATTGTGACTTCTTTTGCCACTTATAATTTCTAACATTAGAACTCCAAAACTATAAACATCAGATTTTATAGAGAAAATCCCTTCCATTGCATACTCTAGAGCCATGTAATCGCTGTACGAGTTTACAAGAAAATGGCTAATTAACAGGTTTAAAAAATCATGCTAACTGTTCTAAAAGAATTGATTTAATTTATGGTTAGAACAATTGCATCATCTATACTTACAGTTTCCCACAATCCTGTTGGTGTTTGTTTCAGATTCGTTTGCCTTGAAAATCCTTGCCATACCAAAATCAGAAATTTTGGGGTTCATATCTTTGTCAAGTAATATATTACTGGTCTTCAAATTTCTGTGGATTATTCTTAATCTCGAATACTTGTGAAGGTAGAGTAGACCTTGAGCTATTCCTTCAATGAAACCAAATCGTTTTCTCCAATCTAATAACACCCTCTTCGATTGATCTGTTAATTATGATTAACAAAAATTTCAAATAAGAAAAATAGTTTTGGGAGAATGTCCTAACCATTAAAGGAAAGAGATAGTCACATAAACATGATAAGAGTATAGAAGTGAAAGCCTGCGTACCAAAGACGAAAAAGTCTAAACTTTTATTGGACATGTCTCATAGATTAATAATCTCTCTTCCCCTTGGATGCAGAAGCCTAAAAGTCGCACAAGATTCATGTGTTGCAATCTAGCAATCAGTATAAGCACATTTTTGAACTCCATTAGCCCTTGTCCTGATCTTTGTAATAGTCTCTTTACTGCTATTTCCTGACTGTCTGCCAATTCTCCCTGCACAATAATTTCTTCAAGTATTACTTAATAATATTTACCGAAATATGCTTGTAAAAAAAATTACCGTAATATAATTTGAAATTTAGATTTTCCATTCTATTAATTTCTTATATATATATATATATATATATATATATATACCAAGCCCAATAATTAAAAATAATTTTGCTTAATCATTTTGAGTTCAATGATTTAAGACTTAAAAATTATTTGGGTCAATTGAGTCGAAACTATTATAATTGGTATCATAGTTACTTGATAAAAAAAATTATGAATTTCTGGCTGCAAGGAAAGACTAAAAATTATGAATTCCTGGCTGCAAGGAAAAGATGTGGCGAAGCTGCATGAGGCACCAATAAATCATAATAGCCATGGATGAGTCTAGGCTTATTAACAATTAAACCCAGTATCACACAACAATATTAGCACAACATTAGCAGGACATCGTAAAATTTATGTGGGTAAGATTGTGACGTCAAACATTTTTAAAACAACAAAAAACATAATGGGTTTATCCTTTAAAAACCAAAAATGTAATGGATTTATATAGTTCATGTTAGCATAATTACAACAATTAACATGCTTATAGGAGATTTGTGTAACTTATTAGAAACAGGATCCCAACAACGATACCCTTTGTGTTCAATGCCATAACCAAGAAAACAACATAGACGAGCACGGGGTTCTAACATGGTATCAGAGCCATAAAGCTTTTATTTCTAGTTTTTTGGGTCTCTCTGCTCTCTCTACAACCTGTTCTGGTTCATTCTTCCATACCTATTATTATACCATTTTTTTTTTCTCCTCATCTTGTTATCAATGGAGAAATCTGATATTTCAAAACTTATTGCAACAGTTCTGACTGGTTCCAACTATAATCTTTGGGTTCAAGGAATGAAAAGTTTTTTGATAGGTCGCAAGCTTTGGCGTATTGTTACCGGAGATATCACTACGCCGACAAGAGAGAAAGATGAAACTGATGCAAAATTTGCTGACCGTCTTGAGGATTGGGATAGTAAAAATCATCAGATCATCTCCTGGTTTCGCAATACCTCTGTCTCGTCCATCCACATCCAGTTTGCTAATTATGACTCTGCAAAAGAAATCTGGGATTTTTTGGCTAATCGATATCAGACCACTGGACTTGCCCACTATTATCAGTTGTGGACTACTCTTCATAATCTGAAACAAGAAGCAGGTCAATCTGTGAATGATTTTCTTGCCCAGGTCCAACCTATTTGGAATCAAATATCTCAGGCCAAAATCAGTGAAGATCATCTTCATCTCATTTAAGTTCTAATGGCTCTTCGTTCAGAATATGAGGCTGTTCGAGCGTCCCTGCTACATCAAAATCCACTCCCATCATTGGAAACTGCTATTCAAGAGATTATTTTTGAAGAGACTCGTCTCGGTTTGGATAAAACTCCTCAATTTGAAGCTGCTCTTGCAACTACTAGATCCTCACATCAGAAATCTGGCAATCAACTCTGTAAGAATTGTAATCAAATTGGTCATGCTTTTGCATATTGTCCTACTATAAAATGCAAATATTGTCATGGTTACGGTCATATTCTTGAACATTGTCCCACACGTCCTCCAAGACCAAAAGGAGGGCATTCTAAATTCAAGAATGTCTCAAAGCCTGGATCTTCCTCATCACTTCTTTGCTTTGCCATCGAGGGCTATCCGCCATCACCATGAGTGATCTTGAGGCACTATTCAAACAGGTTATCTCTTCTAATTCTCCTGCTGCCATGTCTGCCACTCCGGGTAATTCTTATTGGCTTTTTGACTCTGCATGTTGTAATCATATGACCACTAATCTTAAATTCTTGTCTTCTGCAAAACCTGTATCTTCCTTACCACCAATCCATACTGCAAATGGTACTAAAATGAACATCACACATCTTGGTCATGTGTCTACCTCAAATCTTCATCTCACGACACTTATTATATCCCTAATTTGGCACTCAATCTTATTTACATTTGGTCGGTTGTGTGAAAAAGGACTAAATGTTATTTTTCTCACCATGGTGTCAGTGCAGGATCCACAAACGGAATGATTCTTGGGGAGGGTCGCAGAGTGGGTCGATTATTTGAGCTTACATCTTTACATCTTCCTCAGAGATTTGTGTCTGCAGCTACAATCCCTAATTCCTCCATTCACCAATGGCATCTTCGTCTTGGTCATGCTTCTACCAGTAAAATTCAACCTTTAATTTCTTGTGGATTATTAGGATCTACTAAGTTTGAGTCATTTAATTGTTTAAATTGTCAGCTTGCAAAACAACGTGCATTATCTTTTTCTCATAATAATACTACTTCAGACACTCCTTTTGGTTTAATTCATTCTGACATTTGGGGTCCTTCTCCTATTTCTTCAATAAATGGTTTTCGTTATTTTGTAATATTTATTGATGATTATTCTCGGTTTACTTGGATATATTTTTTGAAACATCGATCTAAGTTATCACAAATTTACATCACATTTGCAAAAATGATTAAAACTCAGTTCTCTTGTGACATTAAAATTCTCCGAACAGACAATGCCATGGAATATCGGGATTCTTCTTTACTTCAGTTTCTTAGTCAACAAGGCACCGTTGTTCAACGTTCTTGTCCTCACACCTCTCAACAGAATGGGCGAGCGAGCATAAGCATCGCCATATTCTTGATTCTGTACGTACTCTTCTTCTTTCTGCCTCATGTCCAGAAAAATTTTGGGGAGAAGCAGCTCTTCATGCTGTTTATATTATTAATCGTCTTCCTACCTTGGTTCTTCATAATTTATCTCCTTTTGAAAAGTTGTTTGGACAACCTCCTGACTATTCCATCCTTAAACCTTTTGGATGTGTTTCTTTTATTCTTTTACAACCTCATGAACATACCAAATTAGAACCCCTAGTATTATCTGCAGTACTTCGAATCCTTCGTTATATCAAAGGCACTCTTTTTCATAGTTTGCACTTTTTCGCTACCTCCTCCCTAGTATTATCTGGCTACTCTGATGCTGATTGGGCTGGTGATCTGACAAATCGTCGCTCTACAATTGGTTATTGTTTCTTCTTGGGTAATTCTCTGATCTCTTGGCGTAGCAAAAAGCAAATTGTTGTTGCACGTTCTAGCACAGAATCTGAATATCGTGCTCTTGCTGATGCTACATCTGAATTACTTTGGTTATTAACTGATTTGGGTGTCACTCATTCTTCTGCCACAATGCTTCATTGCGATAATAGAAGTGCCATACAAATTTCTCATAATGATGTATTTCATGAGCGTACCAAACACATCGAATTGATTATCATTTTGTACGTCATCATGTTGCTCATGGCACCATATGTTTGATTCTTGTCTCCTCTGTCAGCCAAACTGCTGATATATTCACCAAAACGCATCCTCCCGCTCGCTTTCAGGATCTCTTAAGCAAACTCAAGTTGGCACCTGTGCTACCACCTTGAGTTTGAGGGGGGGTGTTAGCATAATTACAGCAATTAACATGATTATAGGAGATTTGTGTAACATAATTACAACAATTAGCATGATTATAGGAGATTTGTGTAACATAATTATAGCAATTATTATTCTTGTCCAAATTAGCTCATATTCTCATGTATAAATA
This sequence comes from Hevea brasiliensis, assembly GCF_030052815.1. NCBI lineage: Eukaryota > Viridiplantae > Streptophyta > Magnoliopsida > Malpighiales > Euphorbiaceae > Hevea > Hevea brasiliensis. The sequence goes on from NC_079494.1 coordinate 98,908,157, forward strand.
GATGTAATATCTCTGTAAATAAGACACAGATAAATACACAGACAAATATACAATCCTTTCTTTCATTACTTGTATTCTCTCTTCTAACAGTTCAAACCCAACAATTAGAAATAACTTAGGTTAATCATTTTGAGTACATAATTTAAGGCTTGAAAGGTATTTGGACTAATTAGGCTGAGTTCTTATAATATTAAATTGGGTAACTTACTTTGTAAACAGGTCCGAAACCACCTTCTCCGAGTTTATTTTCCAATGAGAAGGAATTAGTAGCAGCCTTGATCGATGAAACACTATACATTTTAAGCTCATCTGCATCGCTTGGTCTATCTGACATCAGGAGCTCCTTAAGAAACTTTTCTGTTGGATTGATAATGTGAAAATGTTACAACTTGGCATTCAGTGCATTCTTTATTTTGAAAATTATACATGTATGTTATAGGCTTCATTTGGTTACTGAAAGCTAAACTCGAATTTGCATAAACTGAAGAAGAAGAAAAAAGATGTTAAAACTCGAAATTTATTAAATTGTCGCGTTTGGATGAACATATAATGGAATACCTTCTTGTTTAATTTTTCTCCATCTCAAATATAACAATATGCTTACTGATGCAGTTAAGTAGAACAGTAGCCACTACAATCATCGCCCATATCCAAGGCCTATTCGGTGCGTCCACTTACAAAGCAAGCAATTAAATTAATCAGGATATTTTGATACAGACGTGAAAAAACATTTTAAGAAAATTTCATTTTTGTTCTTAGGTGTGCATCTATCAAATGGACAAAACCAACAAAGATTTTTTTTTTTTTTTTTTGCCTTTAATAAGAGGATTGGAGTGTATGAACTCGAACCTGACACCTTCAAGTGAGTAACATACCTTTTGCCACTAGATCAAATTGGACTAAGCAGCTAACAACTATTTGTAATTCTTTAAATATGAAATTATGGAATAATAATTATAGAAGCAATAAGTGAGCTTTAGTTTAGTGGTATTAAAGTTGTATCTGATGTGTCGTATTCGCAAGCATACAAGTCGTCTCAAGTAATAAAGTGATGAATCAAGTATCGTTCCCACGAGGATTTACCGTTTGAGTACCAAACTATGAATGAAGCGATTATTTGGGCTAATGATTGATGAATAAATGGTAAATGTAAATAAGCAAGGTAAATTGATTAATCTAATAGGAATGGGTAAAGAGCAAACAAATAAATTCTAAATCTAGTTTGCAATTAAACTAAATTAATAATGGGTAATTTAAATCAAAGTCTAATTATGTTAAAAGTAATTCCAGAGTTGGGGGTTTATGCATAAATTAATTGGGATTTGTCTTGGGCATTCTAATTTTAAGGGAAAAATAGAGTTTGAAGGAAATTGATTCTAAATTCCTTTGATATCTTTTTCAAGTAAACCAAAGTGTATTCTAAAATAACCAAACCTACTTTCGTATGTTATTTGATTATTTTAAAACCCATTAAGTTTTGTAATCAATAATTAATTCCTCTTAAAATCCTAGTTTATTTCTAAATCTAGGTGATTTTAAGTTCCAATCATTGATTATCTATCAATGACTTTCACCTTTCGGTCCTTCAATCAAAGATTAACACAATACCCAATGGGTACCAACATTAGGTAAGTAAATCAAGCACACAAGGAAGGAATCAAAACTCGTATTTATGTAAAATAAGGAAATACCCAGTCCAAATCCATAAATTAATCTAAATCATATTTTCCAACTCTAAAATCCAAAGAGTTTACTCACTCATAATGGTATTTACAAGAAAGATTGATGGAAAAGTTAAAAAAAACATGATAAGAGGACTAAAATAGAAAAACCCAGGTAGAAGAACCCAAAACTCTGGTTTCTAGAGCTCCAAAAAATGGTTGCAGCAGCTCCTCCCCCAAGAGAAATGGCGTTTCTCCTTCTCTCTCTATTTATATTTCTTTCCTTTTTGTTTTCTCCCCTTTTCCTTTTGTGGCAAAAACTAGGAAATGATGAATTTATGTGGTCCCAAAAAGTTGCCCTAAAAGTAAATAAGAGCCAAAGAGTGGATAGAAAATGAGGTGTAAAATTATCCAAGTCAGCAGCATTATTCACGTTCTGGGCAGTCTACTTAGGGTACGGCTTAACCCTAAGCAGCTTCTTAGCAAATTTCAGCCTCTGGTCGCACTGTCTGCTTAAGGTTAAGCAGACCTTCAGCAAATCTCGGCAGACTGGAATAAAATGGGTTTTTCTGCTCATGCATGACTTCCGGCTTGACCTGTGCTGCACCTTAAGCACTGCCGCTTTACCCTAAGCAAAATCTTAAACAATTCTCGGCAGGTTGTGGAGTAAAAGCTTGAATATGTAGGATTTAAGCCGTGCTTGACTTTCAGCTTGAACAGGCTTAAGGTTAAGCTTATATGACATACCCTAAGCAACATCATAAGCAAAGTCTTAAGCAAATTTCGACTAAGTTGCTCTTTCAAAGCTTAATTTCTTCAACTTTCCTCCATGCTTAAAGAATTCCAAATTTCTTCAAATCACTTCCTAATGCACTCATTGATCTTCGATTTGCCACAAAATCCTATCAAAAACAACAAAATTACAAAAATCAAATATAAAGTATCTAAATTTAACAAATAAGCTAAAATAAAGCTAAAAATATAAAATATACTAAAATATAAAGGCAAAATAGATGCAAAACTACCCTAAAATGCCTATATGAAATGAGTGTAACAAATTCCCCCAAACTCAAACCTTTGCTTGTCCTCAAGCAAATTAAAACAATTAATGCAATTTGAGGTACCTTACCTTAAATTTATGAAAATTACTTATCCAAACTCTCAAGCTTACCTTTAGCCACCAACAAACCATATACCCACTTTCAAATACAAAGAGTTTAATCCTTACCAAAGTTATCACCGCTTAGCCTTGGGTCAATTATCCATATCATTAAGCCTAAACCAATCAATCACAAAGAATAATCGTGCCTAAATAGACTATAGAGTAATCCATAAACTAAAGTATCTCAAATAATGATGGAAGTAAATAAATGGATTAATGATATCCCAATCCCATAGGCAATTTTCCTATTCTAATCTCCACTAATGTAGCAAAACACCATCAAAAGATCAAAAGGACTTTCAAGGGTTGTAATAGGGCTAAGGGGGTGATAATGTGGCTAACAAGGAAAGGATAAAGGTAACAAAATATGAGAATAATCAAATTATTAAAAGATCAAGACACAATTTTTTTTTTGAATCAAATGGGAGAAGGAACTTTTCAATTATTCACGATTGCTAGCATATAATTTTGAAGCTTTTAGAGGGACTACATAAATAACATTGACTTTGAATTATAATTGCCCCTTTCAATTCACTCCCAAACTCATTTGTTTGTGTACTTGGGTGGTGAATTATTTATTTTAGTCACTTCTCCCAACTAATTATTATATATATTTTTGTTTTCTTTTCTTTTTTTATGTGTATCTATTACTCAAAGAATTATTCTCATGGAGGGTAGGTAAGTGTTTGGGTTTATGGCTAGGCATTAATGTGGGTTCCAAAGAAATAAGAGGGATAAATGTAGGCTCAAATTGGTTCCAAAGGGAAATTTTGAAGTGAGATTGGCTAAGGCTAAAATATGGGTTTAAAATTCAAAGAATGCCTAGATCATTTCTTTTTCAAGTGCATGCTATGATTTCGCCTTGAAATGTTTAGAAAGATTGTTCTAGGATTGGTGAGACATCAATTAGCTACTTCTCACCTTAGAGTTTTCTCTAGGCACTCAAAGTCAACGCAATTGATTGGGTGGCCCTTGGCTAAGAAGATATAAACTAAAGCAAGAATCTAATAACTTTGCACCTATCTAGAACTTTCAATCCATCAAACTCTTCTAAAAGTAAGCTTAATTGCTCTTCAAAGTAATTCTCAATCCTCTAAGGATAAGGTAAAAATTTATTTTTATGATATGCATGATCCTAAAATGAATGCATAAATCAAATTAAAACTAAGTGTAATCTATATGAAAACTATATGCAAATGTATGTATATAAGTATAGACATGTGTGTGGTATATGTATAAGTGTATGGATTATCTATATATGGATGAATGAAATGCAATAAATGAATGAATGAATGAAAAATTTATGAAAATTTTAAAGAAAATTTTAAAAATTTTGTAAAAATTTTGCCCTCACCCCCAAACTCAAATGAAACATTGTCCTCAATGTTTAAAATGAATGCAAAGATGGGCAAAATTGTGTAAACTAATCAATTAATGAAATATATATACAATTGGGGATTAAATCAATATAAGCTCAAAAATTTCAAAATTAGCTCAAAATGATATTAATAATGAAGCTTTAGAGAGAAAGATGTGAAAAAATATCCCAAATGTATGAATTTACACTGCTTAAGAAATTGCTTAAGATTAAGCTTAAGGTTAAGCGAGATCTGCATAAGGTTAGGCAAGATCTTAAGCTCTGGGAACATGCTAAAAAAAATATAGAAAGAACTGCAAGTGATTCAGTACCTCATGATAAAATAAAACAGATTTGGCTGAAGGTAAACTGTGCCACTCATTAATATCCACAAAATTAGAACTGAATAAAGGAGAAAGTGCAAAGATAATGTGTACTAAGGTGGAAAATATGAGTATTCAGAAAAGAACTAGATTCACTACTACAAAATCATATAGGATAATAAAACAGGAGAGAATAAGCTAAAAAATATGTAAGTGTAAGCACAACCATAAAATAAGATAAATCACATCTGTTACCAAAGCTTGAAGTTTAACAAACAAAAGATAAAATGAAACCAAAGACTAGAGTAAACACAAGAACAAATACAGAAATAGAAACTTGTTAAACTAAATAAACTGTTGCTACTGCTATTGCTGTCAAGGCTTTGTTGCTGCTTCAGGTTTTGCAGTAGTCTCATTGTGATCTGAAGCTTCAGAAGCAGTCTCTAAATTTTCTGTGAGTTCTTTCATTTGCTGGAGCATGTCTTGGCCCCAATGATATAAATTGTTATAAGATTGGGCCAATTTGTTGTAGAGCTCTAACATTTGAAGTTGCTGCTGCTGCTGCTTCTTTTTAAGAGATGAAAATCTCTTTTAAAGTTTCTTTTCTAGCTTCTTCTTTTAGTTGACCTGCTGTTGACCCATGGTATCAATTTTAACTTCTAAGCTCTTCAAGGTTGCAAGGATATCTATGGTGTCAGGTGAGGGAACAGATGGTTGGGCAGTGAAGCTGGCTACTTTAGATTCCAAGGATCTTAGGAGGGACAAAATATCTGTTGAAAATTGCTGGGCAATGGCTGTTTGAGGTTCTTCAATAGCACTAGCATCAGCATGCTGCTGTAACAAGACATATGTATGTCCTACTTTCTCACAAAGATCCATGTGTAGCAACATTGTGCTGTCTATAAAGGATTCACCAGACACTGGCAGTAGCTTATGTAGACTAGCATCAAAGCTAAATGAATTGGCTATGGTAGTTATATAGCCTCCAAAAACTATGCTACCTGTGGTATGCCTTGTGACAGTTTGGTGCCAATGAGTAGCTAGGAAATAGGTTGTGCTAACTTGTTTTCTCTCCTTGATGCACCATAAGAAAAATATGTCTCCAGCACCCACAATGCTGTTACTATGTCCCCTTCCTAAAACAGTGTAAGAGATAAATCTATGGAGGTATTTCAACACAGGATCTACTATTTTAGAGGCTTTTGCTGTCCTCTGTCTGTAATAACCCCCATAAGGTGCAATTTCTTTCCAGAACTGAACAGGGTCATAAATGGTTTGTTGCCACTCAATACTTTTATAGCCCGAACCCTGAAAACCAAAAATTTCACTCATAGAATCCATGTCTAACTCCCTATTAATGCCAGCACATCGAAAATAGATCACATCCTTATCCTCAGGAACAGTTGGTTTGAAATTCAGCCTTAAGGAACTCAAAAATTCCAAGGTCAAATCTTTGTACACTAGTTCCCTAATCCTAGCAAACTTAGTCCAGTTGACAGCATCTAAATAAGCAAATACAGAGTCATAAATGCCTAAATCTTTTAAAATCTGCTCATCCATATATTTGTTTGCCGAAATAGGCTTAGAAGCTAAACTCTCATAAGCACTTTTCATATCCATGTCTTTAAAAGCCCAAGGTAATGGAGAAAGTACCTCCTCTATATCATTGGCAGATACGCAGGTGCTGCTGGAGCAGTGGCAAGCTGGGGAGAGTCTAAGGGTGACTGAGATACAGGGATTTGAACCACTAGTGATGAAATTTGCGATGAGGACCTAGTTCTTTTACTGACTGGTTCAGAGGAAACCTAAGGTGGAGAGTTAAAGTCCAAAGGAATAGAGGGGTTTCCTTTTCTTTTTTCGACAGTGGCTTTCTTGGGTCTACCCACAACCATTTTGGTTTTACCTTTAGATTTGGTTTGAGTTGGCGCGGGTTCAGACATTGGTTCTTGAATCTGAGTTTCGAAAATGGGTGTTTCATTTTGTGGTGAGAGGGGGGTCGGCAGAATGAGGGTCGGTGTTTGGTTTTGGGGTAGTTGTGGTGTTTGCGGTGGAGGCGATTGAGGCAGTGGTGGTGTTTGCGGTGGTGACTGGGATGGTAGCGGCGGACTGGGACTGGGGTTAGGGTTCGCAGAAAGTGAAGATGGAGTAGCCATTTTCGATTTAACAGAGCGTTTGGATTTTCTGGGTTTGTGGATGGACCACATCTTGGTTCTCATCATTTAATGAAGAGAAATAAACTCTTCAGCTTCCCAAGAATGGCCGAAAAAAATGGTAGAGGGGGTGGAATAGCGCTTTGGTTTATTGGGAGTGAGGGTGAGAGTTTCATAAAAATGGCAAAAATTTTTGGCTTTTTTAAAATGTAGGGCAGACACTTGGTAATTTGGGGTTATGCTTAGGGTTCAGCAGAATTGGCATAGGGTTCAGCTTAGGGTAAGCATGCAGCAATTGCTGAACTAATGATTCTGGTGTTGCTTAGGGTTAAGCAGAAATTTGCTTAGGGTTAAGCAGAATTTGCATAGGGTACAGCTTAGGGTAAGCAACATCATCAGCAACTTTCGGCATGTTGTGAAAAAAATTGTGATTTTACTTACAAAAAACAGTCCAAATGCTATGGAATGCCATCGTGACCCTCAGCAATTACCAAATACACACAAACACCATAAAATTGAGGAATTTAAGCTCATCATCTCTTAGAAACTTATCAAACATAACACAACCATGAAGGAATTGAAAGGCAAACAGCTTAAACTAGGCATGGATTGTAATTACCTTTCTGCAAACCCAATGAAATGGTTTTATTCCTAAGCTTATACCCAAAGCACATTTTCAGCAGTATTTGAGACAAGTTCCAAACATTCAAAAATTGCAGAAAAGACATAGAAATTGACTTCTTAAGCAGTATGAACAGTAGCATGAACAGTAACAAAAATTAGCAGACTACAAAAACTAGCAGCAATTCAAACAAAAACATGCAAATTCTAACAAACTACAAAAACTATATACACACTAAAAGGTAAAACTTAACAAACACTATTTTTGCACTTTAATAAAGCTCACATCAGTCCTAAATATCGAAATTGATCCTCATTCAAGTTGTATTTCACAAAATTTACACAAGACACAAAATCAAACATGTGCTATCAAGTAGATTGCAATATCAGCAATTTAGCATGAGTTTAAAAGTGTTACTGTTCATAGGTACTGGATAAAGTGCAGTATTTTGCTTTATACTTGCTCCCTTTCAATTCTTTGTTTTTGCTATAAGTGTCAATTTGCTCAATCTTCATGAATGACCTACAAAAGATAAACAAATGTCACTTTTGAGTTTAATGAAGGTAAAAACTGAAAATGAAATGAAATAGAAGATTAATAAACTATAAAAGGATACGCTTGAGTTGCCTCTCAAGAAGTGCTTGTTTAAGGTCTTAAGCTTGACCTTCCACTCCAAATCACCTAAATATCCCCAATTGGGGAACTAAGCCATGAAACCTCTACAACCTTTTGTGTGGGTTCTCCAACAATATAATGCTTTAATCTCTGCCCATTAACTTTGAAAGTCCCTAAGGTTTCATTCCCTATCTCAACAGCTCCATAGGGATATACCTTTATAACAGTGTAAGGCCCTGACCATCTTGACTTTAATTTTCCTGGAAATAACCTTAACCTAGAATTATATAAGAGAACAACATCCCCTTCCTGAAATTCTTTCCTCCTAATATGCTTATCATGCCATCTCTTAGTTCTTTCCTTGTAAAGCTTGGCATTTTCATAAGCATCCAATCTAAGTTCCTCAAGTTCATTTAGTTGCAGCATTCTTTTTTCTCCTACAATTTTTAAGTCAAAATTCAGTGTCCTTATGGCCTAATATGCTCTATGCTCCAACTCCAAAGGTAAATGACAAGCTTTCCCATAAACCAATCTAAATGGGGTGGTGCCAATAGGAGTTTTAAAAGCTGTTTTATAGGCCCAAAGAGCATCATCTAACTTTAGTGACCAATCTTTCCTTGAACTATTCACTATTTTCTCAAGAATTCTTTTCAACTCTCTATTTGAGATCTCCACTTAACCACTAGTTTGTGGATGGTAGGGTGTTGCAACCTTTTGCTTTACTCCATATTTTTGTAATAATCTCTCAAATTGATGGTTGCAAAATGAGAACCTCCATCACTTATAATGGCACGTGGAGTTCCAAATCTTGTAAAAATGAACTTTTTAAGGAATTTAATCACAACTCTTACATCATTAGTTGGAGATGGTATAGCTTCAACCCATTTGCTCACATAATCTACCCCAACTAAAATGTATTTGTGTCCAAAGGATGATGGAAAAGGTCCCATGAAATCAATGCCCCACACATCAAATAGTTCCACTTCCAATATATTTTGGAGGGGCATTTCATCTTTTTTTGAGATATTACCCATCCTTTGACACCTATCACATGCATTTACAAACTTTCTCACATCTTTAAACATATGTGGCCAAAAGAACCCTGCTTGAAGAACTTTTTTTGCAATCTTTGTCACACTCATATGACCCCCATAAAGTGAAGAATGGCAATCTTTAATAACATTCCCTATCTCCTCATCAGCTAAACATCTTCTAATCAACCCATCTCCACATCTCTTAAATAAAAATGGCTCTTCCCAATCGTAATCCTTCACATCAAAAAGAAATTTCTTCTTTTATTGCCATGTTAGATCAGGTGGAAGGATTCCACTCACCAAATAGTACACGAAATCTGCATACCAAGGGGTATTTGCACTCATGATTAGTAACAGTTGCTCATCAGGAAAATAATCATCTATTGGGAGCTCTTTTCCCAAATTATCTCCTTGTTCTTACCTCAATCTAGACAGATGATCTGCTACTATATTTTCTACTCCTTTCTTGTCTTTAATTTCCAAGTCAAACTCTTGTAGGAGTAGCACCCACCTTATCAACCTAGGTTTGGCCTCTTTTTTCTGAAAGAGATATTTGATAGCTGCATGATCTGTGTACACTATTACCTTAGACCCCACAAGATAGGACTTGAATTTATCTACTGCAAATACCACTGCCAAAAACTCTTTCTCTGTAGCAAAGTAATTTATTTGAGCATCATCTAAGGTTCTACTTGCATAGTATATTGCATACACCTTCTTATCTCTCCTTTGTCCCAAAACAGCCCCAATGGCATAATCGCTAGCATCGCACATTAACTCAAAAGGTAATGACCAATCGGGTAGCTGCATAATAGGAGCATATATCAAAGCTTCCTTTATCCTACAAAAAGCGTTCATACAATTAGTGTCAAAATGAAATTCCACATCTTTACTCAATAAATTGGTAAGAGGTTTAGAAATCTTAGAGAAATCCTTGATGAATCTCCTGTAAAATCCAGCATGCCCCAAGAAACTCCTCACTCCCTTCACGGATGTTGGGGGTGGCATTTTCTCAATAATTTCTATCTTTGCTTTATCCACCTCAATACCCCTGTTTGACACAAGATGTCCCAAAACAATTCCTTCTTGTACCATAAAATGGCACTTTTCCCAATTCAAAACTAAATTAAACTCTTCACATCTCCGCAAAACTTTAGACAAGTTAGATAAGCATTCATCGAAAGATTTACCATACACAGAAAAATCATCCATGAACACTTCCATAATACCCTCAATCATGTTAGAAAATATGGACATCATACATCTTTGAAATGTAGCTGGGGCATTACATAGTCCAAATGGCATCCTTCGATATGCAAAGGTACCATAAGGACATGTGAAGGTAGTTTTATCCTGATCATCCGGGTGAATAGGGATCTGAAAGAACCCTGAATAGCCATCCAAATAGGAAAAATAAGAATGATGAGCTAGTCTCTCAAGCATCTGATCTATAAATGATAATGGAAAATGGTCCTTTCTATTTGCATTATTCAACTTTCTATAGCCTATACACATTCTCCATCCTGTTACAGTCCTTGTAGGTATTAGTTCATCATTTTCATTTTTCACTACTGTGATGCCCCCTTTTTTGGGTACAACATGAACTGGACTTACCCAATTGCTGTCAGAAACAGGGTAAATGATACCTACATCAAGCAATTTCAAGATTTTCTTTTTAACAACCTCTTTCATATTTGGATTCAATCTCCTCTGTGACTCTGGAGAGGCTTTATGATTATTTTCCAACAAAATTCTATGCATGCACACAGAAGGATGTATTCCTTTAATATCATCAATGGTATAACCGATTATCCTTCTATGCTTTCTAAGAACTCTTAATAATTTTTCAACTTCACAATCATTCAGTTTAGCACTAACAATTACAGGATATGTAGAATTTTGACCAAGAAAAGCATACCTGAGATTTGTTGGAAGAGGTTTCAACTCTACCTTCGGTGCTTCACTTTTTTCAAGCTTTGATGATGAAGTTGTATCTTGCTTCAAATCCCCAATCTTCTCAGTATCAGCCATAGGCAAAGGTGGATTTCTTTCCAAGATTGTAGCATATTCTGCAGCTTCTTCAATCTCATCCCCTTTTTTGATGTTATAAACCAAACAAGCTTCTAAGGGATCTTCAGGATTTTGCTTTTTGAGCACTTCTCTGACCTCTTCATCTATCACATCAATTCTCAAGCATGAATTTGAATCATCTTTCTTTTTCATTGCTTGAAACAAATTAAATTCAACTTCTTCTTCCCCAACTTCTAATGTAAGCCTTCCATTTTTTACATCAATCACAGCTCCAGCAGTAGCAAGGAAAGGTCAACCAAGAATAATAGGAATGTGTATATCCTCCTCCATATCCAATACCACAAAATCTACTAGTATGAAAAATTTTCCAACTTTCAGAGGAACATTCTCAATTACCCCAATTGGAAATTTAATAGACCTATCTACTAACTGTAGTGAAATGGTAGTAGGCTTCATTTCTCCAATCTTCATTTTCTCATAGATAGACAATGGCATTAGACTAACACTGGCTCCAAGATCACATAAAGCCTTATCTATACTGACATCCCCAATGTGACATGGTATGGAAAAACTACCGGGATCTTTCAGTTTGGGTGGAAGCTTATTTTGCAAAATAGCACTGCTTTCTTCTGTGAGAGCTACGGTCTCAAATTCCTCCAATTTCTTCTTGTTAGACAAAATCTCATTCAAAAATTTAGCATATGAAGGCATTTGTGCTAAGGCATCAGTGAAAGGAATAGTCACATGCAAAGACTTCAATACCTCCAAAAACTTCCCAAATTGTTTATCCAATTTCGCTTTGTGGAACCTTTGTGGGAATGGTAAAGGTGGCATGTAGGCTTTAGGTGCTACATATTTAGGTTCTTCCTCTTTGCTCTCTCTCTCCTTACTTCCTTTTTCTTCCACTGAACTCTCTTTCTCAGCTTCAATTCTAACTTCAACTTCAGTTTGTTCATCTCCTTCTCTATTTTTCTCTTCTTCAATTTTCTCTTCAATCTTTTTATCTCCATTCTCTAATATTTTTCCACTTCTCAATGTAATAGCCTTGCAATGCTCCCTTGAATTTTCTGGTTGGCTAGGGAGCTTCCCAAATGCTTTGTTATTTGAAGAGCTAGCTTGTTGAGCTATTTGATTTTCTAACATCTTGTTGTGTGTTTTCATTTGATCTACTTTAGATGCTAATTGAGAAATCGTATCTTGTTGACTTTGATGGCTCACAAGTAGAGTCTCAATCATAGCTTCTAATCTAGTTGTCTTGTCTGGTTGTGCTTGTTGTGGTAGAGGTGGAGCAGGTGCATTTTGAGGTTTAGGAATTCCAGGAGGACTTCTATTCTGCTGAAAATTCTGATGTTGTTGATACCAAGAAGGTTGCTGAAAATTTTGATGTTGTCCTTGTCTACCTCCCCAAGAGAAATTGGGGTGGTTTCTCCATGCTGGATCATAAGTTGCAGAAAATGAGTTACCACTGGTCTTTGATTGTAGTTCCCCACATAATCCACTTGCTCACTTGAAAAATCTTGATTAAGTGCAGAAAAATTAGCTGCACAATTGACATTTGCAGCTCCAATTTCTACTGAATTACTAGAACCTCCAGCTGAAGAATCTACTTTCATGCTTAGCTTGTCCATCGTCCTTGTCAAAGCATCAAACTTAGCATTAATCATATTCATGGCATCAAGCTCGAACATACCAGCTAGTTTCTTGATCTCATTCCTCTCACAACTCCATTGGTAGTTGTTATAAGCAATTTTATCCAGAGCAAAAAAAGCTTCATCTTCAGATTTCTCCATAAGATCACCTCCAGAAGATGCATCAATTGTACTTCTAACAACTGGTGAAACTCCATTGTAAAAGTGTTGAACAAGCATCCACTTAGGAATCCCATGATGTGGACACCTCCTTTGCAAATCCTTGTACCTCTCCCATGCTTCATACAAGCTCTCATCATCTCTAGGTTTAAAAGAAGTCAGCTCATTTCTCAGCTTAGCTGTCTTGCTTGGTGGAAAATATTAAGCTAAAAATGCTTGAGAAAGTTCATCCCATGTTGTGATAGAACTCGGTGGCAAAGAATGTAACCACTCTCTAGCTCGGTCCTTCAAAGAAAAAGGAAATAATCTGAGTCGAATTGCATCATCAGAAAATCCATTTATCTTCAACATATCACTGATCTCAAGAAAGTGTGCTAAATGCACATGTGGACTTTCACTTGGACTTCCCCCAAATTGTGATTGTTGTACCATTTGACAGAGTACAGGCTTTAGTTCAAAATTATTAGCTTCTACTCTTAGTCTTGTGATACCTGGCATGAAATTCCCAATGTTATAATAGGCATGATTCTTCACAGAATGGTTGTTATTGTTGTTGGCTATTTCTTCTTGTAATTGTTCTTGCTCTTGTGCTCTTTCTTATTGTTGTTGAGCTTTAATTTCAGTTTTTCTCCTCTTTGATTGTACTCTTAAAGCTTTTGCTGTATTTTCTATTTCTGGATCAAAGAATAAATTGATTTCTTCACTTTTTGTCCTTCTCATAAAATAAAGCACCTGAAAAACAAAATAAACAAATTCTCAAAGTAAAATGGTAAAAAGAAAATAAAATAAAATGCCTAAATTAACCAAACAAACAATTGTTCAATATCAAACAAAAATCAAATCCCTGGCAACGGTGCCAAAAACTTGATGTGTCGTATCCGCAAGTATACAGGTCATCTCAAGTAATAAAGTGATGAATCAAGTATCATTCCCACGAGGATTTACCGTTTGAAAACCAAACTATGAATGAAGCGATTATTTGGGCTAATGATTGATGAATAAATGGTAAATGTAAATAAGCAAGGTAAATTGATTAATCTAATAGGAATGGGTAAAGAGCAAACAAATAAATTCTAAATCTAGTTTGCAATTAAACTAAATTAATAATGGGAAATTTAAATCAAAGTTTAATTATGTTAAAAGTGATTCCAGAGTTGGGGGTTTATGCATAAATTAATTGGGATTTGTCTTGGGCATTCTAATTTTAAGGGAAAAATAGAGTTTGAAGGAAATTGATTCTAAATTCCTTTGATATCTTTTTCAAGCAAACCAAAGTGTGTTCTAAAATAACCAAACCTACTTTCGTATGTTATTTGATTACTTTAAAACCCATTAAGTTTTGTAACCAATAATTAATTCCTCTTAAAATCCTAGTTTATTTCTAAATCTAGGTGATTTTAAGTTTCAATCATTGATTATCTATCAATGACTTTCACTTTTCGGTCCTTCAATCAAAGATTAACACAATACCCAATGGGTACCAACATTAGGTAAGTAAATCAAACACACAAGGAAGGAATCAAAACTCGTATTTATGTAAAATAAGGAAATACCCAGTCCAAATCCATAAATTAATCTAAATCATATTTCCCAACTCCGAAATCCAAAGAGTTTACTCACTCATAATGGTATTTACAAGAAAGATTGATGGAAAAGTAAAGAAAAACATGATAAGAGGACTAAAATAGAAAAACCCAGGTAGAAGAACCCAAAACTCTGGTTTCTAGAGCTCTAAAAAATGGTTGCAGCAGCTCCTCCCCCAAGAGAAATGGCGTTTCTCCTTCTCTCTCTATTTATATTTCTTTCCTTTTTGTTTTCTCCCCTTTTCCTTTTGTGGCAAAAACTAGGAAATGATGAATTTATATGGTCCCAAAAAGTTGCCCTAAAAGTAAATAAGAGCCAAAGAGTGGATAGGAAATGATGTGTAAAATTATCCAAGTCAGCAGCATTATTCACGTTCTGGGCAGTCTGCTTAGGGTACGGCTTAACCCTAAGCAGCTTCTTAGCAAATTTCAGCCTCTGGTCGCACTGTCTGCTTAAGGTTAAGCAGACCCTCAGCAAATCTCGGCAGACTGGAATAAAATGGTTTTTTCTGCTCATGCATGACTTCCAGCTTGACCTTTGCTGCACCTTAAGCACTGCCACTTTACCCTAAGCAGGATCTTAAGCAATTCTCGGCAGGTTATGGAGTAAAAGCTTGAATATGTAGGATTTAAGCCGTGCTTGACTTTCAGCTTGAACAGGCTTAAGGTTAAGCTTATATGACATACCCTAAGCAACATCATAAGCAAAGTCTTAAGCAAATTTCGGCTAAGTTGCTCTTTCAAAACTTGATTTCTTCAACTTTCCTCCATGCTTAAAGAATTTCAAATTTCTTCAAATCACTTCCTAATGCACTCATTGATCTTCTATTTGCCACAAAATCCTATAAAAAATAACAAAATTACAAAAATCAAATATAAAGTATCTAAATTTAACAAATAAGCTAAAATAAAGCTAAAAACATAAAATATACTAAAATATAAGGGCAAAATGGATGCAAAACTACCCTAAAATGCCTATATAAAATGAGTGTAACAGTATCCATGACTATGAGATCTGAGTTCGAGTTTCAGACAAGCAAATAAGTTATATGATGTGCAATATATGTAACTTGCAAAATAAGGTTAAAATTTCTGCTTAAAAAAAATAAAATAGCCCGAATAAACTTTGATATTACCATAAAGCAAAGCAATATTAAACTAATGATGATAATGGTAACAGGTTAAGGAGTGATTAAGTTTAACTCACGTGGTGGGGGATGAGGACCCTCAATAATGATGTAATAACTTGGTTCAGTCCCTCTCAAATCTTTGTCATCGAAAGGCCCGTGAGCGAAGATGCAGCCAGTATCCCCTCTGTTTTGAAATCCAGTACAATTGCAATTTTTCCAGCATAGGTAATTAATGGGGCCATTTCCTTTCAACAAGCCTTTAACGAAGCCAAACCCCCTCACCAGCATCCTCCTAATCCTCCAATTGTTCAGTAGATCTCTTGGGTACCTCCTCCACCAAATGTTTTGAAAGCCAATTCTGATGCAGCGTTGATTCCAGTCGACATAAGGGATCAGTGGCAGTTATTTTTTGAGATCATACATGTACTTTGAAGGACTATGGCTGCCGTCCATATTAAGAGATTTCGAATCCACTAGTGTTGGAAAGTCTAGCTTGCCGAAATGCAGTTTAGATGGCGATGGAAAGAGGCTACAATCGGGTCATCTTTGAAGGGAACTGTCAGATCTTGAGTCAAGCTATTCTCTCTAATTAGCCTCCTCTTGATATTTCAAATGTGGTGTTTGATATATGTAATATAAGTAGAGAGTTAAACTTAGTTTTCATCAAGTTTATCACATGGAACTATAACAGAACAGCTATTTTCATAACCCAAAAGGTGTTGCATGATACCTCCTTTTCTGTTAATTTGTTGTATCAACACCAGGTTGTATCGGGCTTACTGCCCGTTTAGCTTTGTTAATGAATTTTCTCATCTTCAGACAAAATATATATATATATATATATATATTACTTGGTCACATATACTATTGTTGTCTCTAAAACTGTCTTGGAATAGATCTTGCATGAAAACCTTAATTTATCGTCCAGCCATGTCTGTCAAGGACAAGCCACTTGCTGAATAAGTTTCTCGACCTTTATCTCCACTTGTACTTTCCGTTGAAGTGGCTGTTCCAACATAAAATGCAGGCTGTTTGGGCATTGGCAACTGTTGAATTTCATTAGCCAACATAGATAAAACTTCTGCCATGTTTGGCATATCAAAGGGACTATGCTCCACCCATAGCAATGCCACATTAATGCATCTCAAAACTTGTTCCCTTGGAGCTGAATCTCTACTCGTTGGATCTAACATTTCAAATACATCCTCTTTCCATAGCTCCAATGCCTGGGACAAAATTCCCATTAGTTTATTAAAATGTATAGTATAGTACAGTATATAGAAAATTTATAATTATTGTTAATATTATGCATAAAATATGTAATAAAAATGAACTTACATAACCCACGAGATTGAGCGGCCGATCATAATGATAAGTGCTGTGATTTCTTTTACTGCTTATGATTTCTAACATCAGAACTCCAAAACTATAAACATCAGATTTCACTGAGAATATGTCTTCCATTGCATATTCTGGAAACATGTAGCCACTGCATGAGTTCACAAGAAAATGAATAATTAATAAGTTAATTTAAAAAGCGAGCAATCTCCTCCATAAGAATTGATTTAATTTATGGTTGAACAATTGTATCATCTCTACTTACTAGTTTCCTATAATCCTGTTGGTGTTTGCTTCGGATTCGTTTACCTTGAAAATTCTTACCATACCAAAATCAGAAATTTTGGGGTTCATATCTTTGCCAAGTAATATGTTACTGGTCTTCAAATCTCTGTGGATTACTCTTAATCTGGAATACTTGTGAAGGTAAAGGAGACCTTGAGCTATTCCTTCAATAACACTAAATCGCTTTCTCCAATCCAATAGCACCCTTTTCGATTGATCTGTTAATAATGGTCGACAAATATTTTAAATAAAATAATGCCCTGACGATTAAAGGAAAGAGAATCAGATAAACATGATGAAAGATAATGTAAATGAAGAACTGCGTATACCAAAGATGAAAGAGTCTAAACTTTTATTGGACATGTACTCGTAGATCAATGATCTCTCATCCCCTTAGATGGAGCCAGGGGTGGCCCAAGAGGGGCATTGCCCCTTGAAATTTTGAAAATTTGTAAAGATTTAATAGTAATTTTTCAAAATTTTTTTTTCTATTGTTATATTAAATTTTGATGAGTATGGGACCTCGAGGATTTTAAAAACTTTAAGTTTAATAGTAATTTTATATAAATTTTATTTTATAATTATGAAACGGTTATCATCGTTAATTATTCAATCCTTTCAATTAACATTTAAGTAAATAATTTATCAATAAATTTTATACTTTAATTAGGCCCCGCTAAACTAAAATTCTAGCTTTGTCACCGTCTGAAATGTTCTTTTTTTATTCTCTCTATGTAAATTGTGTTTCCAACTCTACCTTGGAAACAGGTCCGAAACCACCTTCTCCGAGTTTATTTTCCAATGAGAAGGAATTAGTAGCAGTCTTGATCAATGAAACATCATTTGCAAATTGTCTCTACTATTTTTAAGCTCATCTTCATCGTTTGGTCTATCTGGCATCAGGAGCTCCCCGAGAAACTTCTCTGTTGGATTGATGTTGTGCAAACGTTACAACTTGGCATTCAAATGGAGTATTCTTTATTTTGAAATTATATGTGTTAGGCTTCAATTGGTTAGTTTGTTTTTATTTTTATCTTTTAAAAAAAAAATTATAATGGCTGAAAGTTAAGCTCAAGCATAAACTGCAGCAGAAAAAAAAAAACCAAGAAGAAGAAGGAGAAGAAGCTACACTCGAAATTTATTAAATTTTCCTGTTTGGATGAATATATAATGGAATACCTTCTTGATTAATTTTTCTTCATCTCAAATACAGCAATATGCTTACTGATGCAGTGAGTAGAACAGTAGCCACTGCAATCCCTGCCCGTATCAAAACCCTCGGTGCATTTGCTAACAAAGCAAGCAATTAAATTAAACAGGATATTTAGATAGACATAACAAAACATTTTAAGAAAACTTCATTTTTGCAGTTAGGGGTACACAACACATTGATTACGTAGGATCAAAACCAACAAGGATTTGTAATTCTTTACCTATAGAATATATGCACTACAAAATTACAGGTATGGAAGCAAATAATGCATCAATTCATATGAATTTTTCTTGTTTAGATTTAATTTATTATGAGCTCAAAATATAAGATATATGACTGAATTTATCTATTAAATATATAAATTTTATATATTTTTATCTTGAATATATAGTGAACTTGATCTAGATAATAATTTCCCCTAAAGTGCAATATATATAACTTGCTATTAATGTTAAAATTTCAGCTCTAAAAAAGGTTTTTTTTAATTGAAAATTGTAAAAAAAAAAACTCAAATTTTATCAATTTTTTTATTTCTATCTTAAACTTTATTTTTTAACAATTACATCCGAACTATTGACATCAAATTAATTCTACAGTTAATGGGGTAGTTAGTGGCAAGGTACAATTAATTTAATGTCAATAGTCAATAATGTACTCCCTCCGTCCTATTGTAATAGCCATTTAAGAGTTTTGTCAAGGAATTAAGGGAATGGTCGGGTAGCATCAATTTTATTAAAAAAAAAAAAAAACTATTAATTGACTAAAATGCTTTTATAATATCATTGGAATGTAGAAAGGTATTAAGAAGAGATAAATGTATTGAAAATAATAATAACAAGAGTAATGTTAGAAAAAAAAAATTTATTCTCTTGATTTTCTAAAATAATAAATAAAGTGGGAAAATTTTTCTAAATCATCTATTACAATATATTACAATAGGAGGAAGTATTTGTTAAAAAAAAAAAAATCAAAGCACAATTGTTTTTAGAGTAAAGTTTAAGATTTTTTTAGCCATTTCCTTAACTTATATATTTTTAAAAAGAATTTACATGGAAATGATAATTTTGAAAAAATTTATATTTTTTTACAATTTTTGTTTTTTAAATCGAATAAAAATAATATTTTTTTTATTTTCTCTTCTTTTCTAAATAAAAAAAAATTGCATATCTTTCTTTATTTCTCTCAAATTATTTTCCATATATAGGGTTGATAAAATTTAAGTCATGAAAAAAAATATGCTTGTCTTACATCAAAAGGGCCATGACCCTAAAATAATTAAGACTTCTTATTTCAATTCTAATGTAAATATTTACTAATGAAAAAGTTTTTATGTTGTTAAGGTTCTCAAAATATTTATTATTGGTGAAATATAATAATTTTTCAATTTTAATTTATTTTTATTGATAAATTTTATTTTATAATTTTCTATTAAAAAATTATTTTAATTTAATAAGTGTTACATTCATCAATAAAATAAAATATCAGATTTTATTATTTACATTGGTTAGCAAGTATTTCTATTTAGATATCTCGTAATTTTTCATTATTTAATTATCACTATATTTTTTATTGAATAAAAATTTCAAAAAAGAAAATTTTAGATTTAAATTAATTATAGTATCAATCTGTATGAAATTGTATAATTATAAATCTATAAATATCAAACTTTTTTTTATATAATTTTAGCATCAATTTTTTTTTTATTTTCACAATTGTGTTTTAATTTTTTTTAATAAATATATCTTAAATTTTTGTTATTGAATTAATTGCACTTTACCATTAATTTTCATTAATGGCAGAATGCATTTAATTTAACGTCGATAATTTAAAATGTAATATATATATATATATATAAAATATACTATAATATAATATAATAAGAGCGGTGCTAAATAGCTCAAATTGAGCCAATTCAAATGCACTAATTATACTCTTAATTAATGAGGAGTAATGAGAATAAATATTTTTATGACTAATGTATCCTTATAGAAAAGCTTGATGGCTTGAAGGTAGTTTTTGGTGCTATGCATCATGCATGCATTGATTACTAAATCGGTCTCATTGGTCAAATCGATTTACTTGGAAATTAGACCAATAATCGATTCGATTTAAGTGTTAAATTTGAATTTCACATAATCAGATTAAATCAATGTGAACCAATCAAATAACTAATGAACTAAAAATTTGGCTGGTTTAAAATAAGAATTGCAATCGAACCAGTAAACTTTAACAAGAAAAAAAAATAAAACAAACGACAGAGAGGAGGCACCAAGATTTGATCATGGCACCTCAAAAGATATTTTGCAACTAATTATAGATTCAATGCAATATATATATATATATATATATATATATATTAGTTACTTATTTTATAAATTATTTTTTTATTAAATTAAATTATATTATATTAATATATAATAATTAATAATTATTAACCTTAAAAAAATTTAGCTTCTCCCACTTATATTTTAAATAATTAATAATATCAATAGTTTATTTTACTAATTTGTTAAATTAAATTATTAAATTATTGTTCTATTTTATTATCTTTAAAATAGTAAAAAGTATATAAAATTTTTCTAATTATTGTGTTATATAATTTTCATTTATTAATATTTATATTTCATTAATACGAATAAATTTTATTATTATAATTTTTTTTACAAATAATTAAATAATGTTATTTTAAATTTTATTTATTTTCTGAAAAATGTTTAAAACTTAACTAAATTTATTTTAATAATTATTTATAAAATTATTAATTATAATATAAACATTATTATTAATTATATAATATTTATTTATTAATATAACTCAGTTGAATTTTAAATTTTTAACTCTCTATCTTTATCGATTTAATGACCAAATCGAGTTTAAAAACCTTGTTCAACACATGCTACAAATTGGTTTATAGACCATATCACCTTTACAATATATACTATTTAAATATATAATATTATTTATTATTTAAGTATAATTTTAATATAAAACTTTGAAATTGTAAATCATATTCACAAATACAATTAGATTATGCTTAAAACTACACCATATGTAATTGTATTGCTATTGCTCTTAATCCATTTCTTCATTTATAATTTTTATATATCAATTAAGGTATCTTATCTCTCTCCTCTTGGACTTTATGGTATAGATTTCAAATTAAATTTCATTTATTTAAAATATAATACATAAAAATTTATAAATATTATTATAAAAAAATATATTTTATATTTAATTAGTTATTTATATAAATTAATTTGAGTAATGTATATCTAACATACAAAACTCAAACTTGATTCTAACACTCATATGCTTAGTGTTATTGATGGAGGAAGAAGAAGAGAAATAGGATTCTGCAAATAAGGAAATGAACGTTATGATCAAATAAATTCAATATGAGTTAATATTAAGATTTTCAAACCTGATTCAGTCATTGAATCGATAAAAAAGAGAGTTAAGGGTCTGAAATTCAACTACGGTCAAATCAAGATTAAATCATTATATTATTAAATAAATATTAATATATAAATTAATAATATTTTACAAACAATAATAATATATTATTATAATTAATAGATTGGTATATTTTACAAATAATTATTATCTTATAATAAAAGAAATATTTAGAGTAAAAATTAAAATAATCATTTTAATATCAATGAATATAAATTTTAATATATTAAATTTTTATACATTAAAAAATTGAATAAGAAACTAATTAAATAATTTAAAATATCATTAAAATAAATTATCTAGTAAATGTCAAAAGGCATATATTGACTAAGTGAAAATGTTCCTTTATTTTCCCCCATAAGTCGAGGGTTCGACACCTGCTTAAAAAAAAAAGGCTATTTTTTTCAAAATGAAAAAGAGTCGTGATTTTTAATCAGACAAAATCAACTAGTGGCTCGAATTTTGATTAATCCAGCTCAATTGGTCTATTTGGTGAAGATTGAAATTAATCAAGGTTTTCAAACCCAACCTGATAATTAAATCGATGAAAGTAAAGGGTTAATGATTTAAGAATCAACCAAAGTTGAATTAGCATTTAACTGGTACACTATTAAATAAATATTATAAAATTAATAATAATATAAAAAATTAATAATTCAAGTTAATGTATTTTTATATCATATTATTAACATCATCAATTATTTAAATTATAAATGGATAAAATTAAGAATTTTCAATTTTCTTTGTAATAGTTATAGGTTAATAATTTTTAATTATTTTAAATTAATATAAATAATTTAAAAAATGAAAAATTTTTTTGTCTTATAAATAAAATGAAAGTAAAATATTAAAGATGAGCATAAAATGCATTCACTATATATTAGTAATTGGTCGGTAATGCAAACATTTTTAGAAAACAACATTAATATTAATATTAGAGAAGAAATAAAATAAAATAAAGAAAAGGTAAAAAGTCCAAATCATAAAAAATTAAATACAATTAAAAATAATTTGTTAATTTTGAAAGTCAACATGATATATGTATATATGTATATGTAAAAGATTAACTAAATATTATGGTAGTTTAGGTGGTTCCTTCCCTATATTAGAGGCTGTGGGATCAAGCTCGCCAAATCCCTTCCATTTCGCAAAGGGTTTTCTATTATTAATTAAATTGAACGAATTAAATTTTAATATTTTATTAAACTAGTCTGATTGGCAGGCTCAATTTGATTTTAATGCATAAAAAAATAAAATATTTAATATATTTTTAATTAAATTTATTTTTTTAACTTATTTGAGTTAGCTCAGTTTAAGCTGAATATCATTATTAATATAATAATTGGTAAATTTTAAATTATGTTTTACCATTTTTTTAAACTTAAATGAACTTTTATTTTACCCTATGAAAGCATTAAAAGCAATATTAAATCCATGATGATAATGATGACAGGCTGGGGAGGTGATTAAGTTCTTACATGTTAGTGGAGGACCCTCAATAATGATGTAATAATTTTCTTCACACCCTTTCAAATTTCTCCTGTAGAAATGTCCGCGAGCGAATACGCAGCCAGAACGGCCCACGGCTTGTTGAAATCCAGTACAACTGCAATCTTCCCAGCACAGGTCTTTGCAATCAAGGAAACTTAGATTATTATTATCTTCATAGCGCGTCATGTCACTCTCGAAGTACCCAGATCTTAATGCGAAACTATCATCATTTTTCCTGCAATTTGGGCCTTCCCATCTCTCGCATCCCACTTCTGCGCTTTTTCCGTCACATAACTCAGAACTAATAATGTTAGGCCTCCCTGCTCCGCCCAGTAAGTTACCCTGATAATCTAGAACCACCTGGAAACATTATTCCTTTCTTTATTTCCCGAGTCGAAGTACTTGTTAACGAGAATTGTGTACATAAGGTAATCCTTTTCTTCGGCTGAAACCCTAGCGAGGTTATAGTTGAATTCGATTCATCTTGCCGAAAATTTTCCAGTTTGTTATCATGAGTCAACATCCCACTAGTCCAAAATTTAATTCCTCGCCGCTTAACGATTACTTGACGTTCGCTAGGATCCCACTCCATAGTGAATGCTGCAGGCCTTGGGATGTCTTCACCAAACCACGACGTGAGCTTCCAAGTTTTCCCAGTCTTTTTGTTTATTCCCAATTTCATTTTGGGCAAAAGCGTGTCCGTGGGATAATCAAAGCTTTCCCACAAGTCCTCGCTGGAGTTTGCGGTTTCATGTTTCAATACAAAATTGCCGTCGTCCTGTAAAACTGCTGTCAATTTTGAGGTGGACGCAGACTGACCTTGGTACAATTCTATACGCGGACTGACCTGGTACAATTCTATCTGTCCATCTCCGTGAATAATTTTCAATTTCCCAGATTCAACTATGGTGAGAACCCCAGCATTTTCCCTGATTGTTTTATCTCCATTCGCTGACCAGACAGGATGACCGCTTAAGTCATCGCCGTTAGTGTAATTTATCACCAGGTACTGGCCGGCGAATCCTAAAGCAAAGAGCCCGTTTCCGGAAACAAGGCGATTTGAGAAGTTGAGCATAGCACCTTGGTTGAGTGTATATGTGGCGTCTGAAGAGTGAGACACAAAACAAAGAAAATAAGAACAATATAATTATTTCCACAGCCATGTCTGTGGCTTACTAAGTTCCAATGCATAGAAAAAATATTGCAGGTTGAGACGATTTCAGCGAGTTTGGGATGAAACACCAATTATTGGGGCTTACCACTCTATGAAAGAAAAATCCTCAGCGGAAATAATAAAGATAGAATCCATTTGAGTTACTCAACTAGTTGACAAGTCCATTTGGGCAAGTCATCCTTTCCTCGCATCCTGACCCCGCACACTCTGCGAATGATGGAGGCATATTTTGTTCGATCTTGAATTATTTTAATTTTTTCTATTTTTATTTTGAAGGTTTTAAAAACATCTTCATTAAGCACATTTATAATCTATAAATTTAGAATTCATTTTTAAATTATAGAGTTTAAAATAATAATATATTTTTAATTTAAAAACAGATTTAAAATTAATTCATTTTAAATTAAAAAAAAAAAGTGGAGGGTAAAAAGTAATTTTTTTATAATTTAAATACGAATTTTATAATTTGATTCTGTTTTATTGCTTATTTATAAACAGTTTTATTCCAATTTAGAAACAAATTTTATAATATTTTTTTATTCCATTGCTAATTTTGTAAATGAAGTGCAAAATTCATTTCTAAATTTATAAGGAGAATCTCATTTTGTTGCAATTTATTTGTAGTCCATTGTTAAATCAATTATATACATTGCCGGCACCTTTCTCCTTCCTCTTTCATTCATTTTTTCATTTTATTTTTTATTTTTTTATTTTCTTCATTTAACCTTTAATTTCATTTTCTCTTATTTTTTTATTAATATTTTATTTTTATTTTACTTTTCTCTTTTTTACAAGAAAATTACATTTTAGCAGCATTTTTATTAATGGCGCTAATATAAAATGCCACTACAAATTATAAGGTCAAATATATTAAAATTATAGTGACACATTTTGTAAGAATTGCCATAATAAATATATATTTTAGTGACAATTAATAATTTAATGTCACTAATTTAAAATATTCTATTTTCATTTATTAAGCGTCAAATTTTTTTCAAGTCACTCCAAAAATTCCTAGCCATGTTCTGTTAAATTTATTTTAGATAAATACACCTTCTCAAATAGCAAATCAATCACTTTCTGGAAGTGTATTCTCAATCTCATCTAAAGTGCTCCATTGATCGTTCAAGCAATGGGCAGTAGCTTCAAGAACTCTTAATCCAATTGGTGTGAGGTGTGGATTTTTACCAAAGCTACATTTAATTGAATGTATTTGATCTTGAGTTTCATTATTAATTTTAGACTTATGGGGACGGGAAAGTTCTAGTGATTTGGGGAATGTTTGGGGATGAGAAAGTTCTTCAAGAACTCTTAAGCTGAGGAGAAATGTTTGGAACGAGAATTAAAAGTGAAAACCTTTAGATTTCCTTTTAGCCATAAATTGGATTGATATTCACCATCCTTAATCACAAGGCCTCTTGGACCACATCTGCTTAATTTTAATCATGATAACAAACCAAAACTTCCAATGAAAATTATTATTATTATTATTATTATTATTATTATTATTATTATTATTATTATTATTATTTAACATGCCATTTTTATTAAAAGACCATAACTGTAAGAGGATACAGCCTAAATCTAAAATAACAAAAAAAAAAAAAAGCCCACATTAGATGGTTAAAAAGCCAAAACAATCCAAATCCAACAAAAGAAATCAAACCCACAATTAAACCATCCTCAACCTAAAAGTCCTCTTTGTGTGTATATATATATGTGTGTGTATCAATCGAGAGAAAAAAAAAATATAATAATGCAAACAAATTTTCTATATTTAACAAGAATAGAATAAAAATTAAAGGAAACTAATTTCATAAAACAACAAATTTTCGCTATAATATTAAATTTACAATTATTTTATGAGTTTTCATTTTCTGGAAGTATTGTATGATCACTTTATTATTAATGCTATTATATACATCTTTCTTGATAATCATTAAATAATTTATTGATTCTTAATTTGATTCAACAATTGAGTTTTCATAATTTTCATAGAAAAAATTATCAAGTGACATAAGCTCCGTTGATAAGAAATCACATGGATAACATTGAGCAAAACGAATCAATTTTTCTTTATCAAAGAGTTAAAAGATGAAAATAAATCATGAATTTAAGCAGGTTATACAAAAAAGCAGTTTGATATTCATCTATGGTAAAATGACTGTTAAGCTCTTGAATTAAAATGACTGTTAAGCTCTTGAATTAAAATATCATTCATATTCAAAATAATTATGTTGCGTTTTTCACAAAAATGAAAAAGAAATAAAAAGAGCTAACTAATGGAGAATGAAATAAATAAATAAATAAATAAATAAATAAAGAGATGAAAGGGGGAAAAGCCGAATAAAAGTTTTGGATATTATAGTGAATTAATATAAACGTTTGAAATTTTTAGTCCATTGATTAAACTTTATATTTAAAATAAATTTTGTTTTATAATTATTTTTAATTAAAACTTTATACTAAAAAATATTTTTATTAATTTCAATTAACATAATTATCTTTTAAGTCAAATCAAATAAATTTATGTATCAGAATATAAAATATAAAAATAAATTCATAAATTTTAGCAAAGTAATTTAATATATATATATATTTGAAAAGAATGTATCCTATATAAGTTGCAAGATCCATTAAATAAAATTCATATTTTATATATAATTTACTTTAGTTAACATGTTTATTTTAATAATAAATGCTACAATTCATGATAAATCGATTTTAAATATAAATTTTTTGTACTGATTTTTTTTCTTTTTTCTTTCTTTTTCCTCACGAAGAGAAGTATAGAATCATGAATATTATTGTATTGATTTTTTTTTTTCCTTTGAATTAGAATTTAAACTCATTGGTGAGTTTTTCAAGAATTAGAAAATAATAATTAAAAAAATCATATGTAAACCTAATTTATCAAATGGATCAAAATATAAGATATAAAATATTAAGACATATAAATTATATAATTTATATAAGTTCTTCATATTAAAAACTTTGTAAAAGTAAAAAAGTAAAATATACGAGTTCTTCGCAAATTTTCATAGAATTGTTTTTTCTTTTCATTTTTTTCTTTTTTTTTTCTTTTGAAGATAAGAATAAAATTATAGAACCATGTATATTTCTGCATTGAGTTTTTTTTTTTTAAATTTCTCTTCAATTAAAATTTGATCTCATTAATGGGTTTTTCAAAAATTTAGTAAAAAATCAATGAAAAAATTTATGTTTAAACCCAATTTATCATAAAATGTAGCACGCATTAAATAAAATACACATATTAATTAAAGTAAATTATATGTAAAATACACATTTTACTTAATGAATGCTACAATTCATGTAGGATGTATTATTTTTAATTATATATTCTTTTCAAAATTATTTTGTAAAAATATTTGAATTTATTTTTATATTTTATATTCAGAGACGTAAATTTGTTTTCCTTGATTCAAATAAAACTTATTTTTAATTATAAAATTTAATCAATATACTAAAAATGCTAAACTTTTATATTAAATCACTATTATATCCAGAACTTTTATTTGTTAAATAAATAAAACTTTCGGTACTATATTATAATTTATCATTAACTTTTCAAATTCAATTTCACTCCGTTGAATACAATCGTGATAAATATTAAAAATGTGGCTATTTCAGACAAAATTAAAAATTATTGATATAAATATAAATTGACATAAACATTTGGCATTTTTTTGTCCAGTTGCCGTGTATATATATATATATTCAACAATTCAATGGGGTCAATTGACCCCACTATTTAATAAGTAAATCTGCCCTTATATATATTCCTCTCAGTTAATTACTCTTGAGTAAAGTTTTTATGTGATACGTGGTTAAGGAATTCTCCCTCTAATTTTTTAGAGAACGAATTTTCTCTCATCTAGGTCACTTCCTGTCTTCTTTATTTAGCGAAGCCTTGCCATTCAGTGGTTTCCCCTAACCCTCTTCTCCAATCTAGAGTGTGGGTTTTCCTTCCCCAACTCTTGGTTGGGTTGTAAATACCCTTTTGGTTGTATTTTGTGTAGATATGTGGAGATTAGTGAGAGTTAGATTTCTTTGTGATATACTCTTCTTATCTTTATGTCTTGGTATTATTGTGTGTTTTCTAGAGGAGGAGTACTGACTATAGTGGAAATTATTATCCCTGCGAAGAGGTTGTTGAATCTCCAAAAGAACCATGCATTACCTTGGTTCTTCTTCTTCTAGTTAGCCCATGGGAGGGTGTAATAGAGCCATGAAAACAAGTATCCTAGGATCCCATAGCTGATCAACTATTGGCCGCCTAACCCTCAAACGCACAAAAGCCATATAAGCTCTGCCCGTCAACTCTCTTGACTAATTGCTAATTCCGGTTGCTTTGTACCTAAAGGCCTTTGCTCCGTTTTTATGGAAGATGACAATTGTGGTCTGAGCTTTGCTATTTTGTTTGTTCCCATTTTAATATCAAGTGTTTGTCTTCGAGGTGGCGATGGAGAGATCTCTACTAGCTCTAAGGTTTGAAGTTCTTAAAACTTGGACCATGTTTTGGTTGAGCTAGTTTAATTTCTGTGGGCATCTTTTTAAATTCGTATTCCAATAATCTTAAAGCCTTTTTTTTTTTGGGCTTAGAATTGTAAGTCCAAATCTTGTAGCAGCCTCTGTTAAATGAAATTTCTTATCTTAAAAAAAAAAAAAAGTTAGGGCTTGTTTGGTTTGCACATTGGAATTGAAATCAGTATTGTAATTAGAATATAGTGAATAAAAAACAGAATCATAAATTTTTATTTATATTTGATTCATAGTGAAATTGGAGTCAAAATTATTTTCAAAGTGTTTGATTTGCATATATAAGCAGTTTATTGGAATTAAACTTATTTTGTACTGGAATGAAAATCAATTTAAAATTCTTTTTTTTTATTGTTATATTTTTACTTTCTAATTATAATTATTATATGAGAATATAAAAATAATATTTTTTTATTAATTATAACTTTAATTATAATCATAATTATTCAATTTTATTTAGTTATTAATAAAATAAAAATAATATATTATATTCTTTTACTTTAAATAATTAAAGTTAATTATATTCGAAATTTTTTGTTTTTATTAATTACATGAAAATATAAAAAATTATATTTTTACTACGTTTCATTCTAATTAGGTATTATTAATTACAACTACAATTTTTAGTTTTAAACATTTGTATGAAAATATAAAAATAATAGTTTTATATTTTAATTATTATTATAATTATTTTTATTTTTATTTTTATTTTTATTTTAATTATTAAGATTATTTGAATTATTATTATAACTATTATAATTATAATTATTTTAATTACTATAATTATTTTAATTATTATAATTGTAGTTATAATTTTTATTTTTATTTTTATTTATTATTTGAATTATAAAAATATTTTTTTATATTTTTATTTTAATTAATAACATGAAAATATAAAAATTGAAACATCCTAAGAATTACATGAATAAAATTGAACATTTAGCCTTTAATAAGATAATTATTCCCATTTTTGTATTTTAATTCTTAGGTTGCAAAGGAGAATGGCGATTCTCTTAGTGATAACAAATAAATAAGTCAACCAATAGATAAACAATACATCTAAGCATATAAAATACTCGTACACATGCAGTCCGTGAGATCAAGGTATATGATGACGAAAGCACATACGATTAAGAAAGGGGTCGGAGGACTTCTAAGAAGTGACATTCATACTTCCGTATTCACCCTGAACACACCCTAGGCCTATTTGGGTCCTGCCTTAGTTAAAGGAATTTCACGAAACCTGTTCCTGAATCGACATCGCTTAAGTTTGAGGCAAGTATCGACCAACTCACCCAACTACTTCATTTGCACATTTTTTTAAGACAGACAATCAAAGGTTTCGCCATGCAGACCCATTGAAAGCACACTGAATTGGGCTATGAGTACATGTTAACGGGTGGAATAATTAAACATAATGATAAGGTTGGCGGACACCAGATTAGGGGCAGCTATCACTACGGAACGCTTAGGAGGGGTAATGGATGGAAGCCTGAAATCTCATGAACTCAGATTCAAGCTGACCTCAGGGCTGTCTGAGACCCCACACCCTTCCTTAAAAGGCAGGGTGCATACATCCTCAGAGCAAATAGTCAGACTGAGAGTCTGCTACCACTATTTGACCAATTAAGGTATCTCCTTATTAGATCCCACATATTGGAGCAATAATTACAAAAGGTAGATCTGATGGGAACCCATATCAGATTTCAATGATTATGACAGCCCACTTGGGGACTTTACACGTGTTTGACTTACATTGGCTCCCTGACTCTATAAATAAGGATCATCTTCTAACAGGAGAGGTAGATTTTAAGATAGCTCATATCATGTCTCAATAAAACCTTTTAGAGATAAGCCATCAATAGCTAAATAGTAGTAAAACTATGAAGCTAAATCAAAGTCTACCAGGCATCCTCCTCGATCCCCAATCCTTGTGTATGTGTTGACATCCCACATGCTCACCGAATCCTGAGTTATCGCTTAGTTATGGGAATCAGATTCCTTAGTTTGTGGGAATGGGAATGAAAAAAAAAAAAAAAAGAGTTTTCAAACACCCACAAAGGAAATCATTCCCATTCCTGGGTCAATTTTTGGTGAACCAAACAACAGTTACTCTTGAGTCCCTGGCTCGGTGTGGGTTCCCTCCCTTTATGGGTCGAGTTATACATATTTTGGGTTTGTTTTGTTGTAGATCTAGAGCTTATTTGGAAAGGGATGCTCTTCACCCCTAATGTCTTCTCCTTTGAGCCTTTGATTATGTCATAGCCCAATGAGAGGATGCATGTTATTGCTGTGAGGAAGGGTATCTCAGGGGTCTTTAGCTTATTGGATTTTTTGGTTCGTTAAACCTCCAATGCACATATCACTAATAAGAGCTCTGCCTTTCAATCCTTATCTCACAACCCAAAGAATGTGTCATTATTTCAATAGTTCCTTAAGGTTCTTTGCTGTAATGGAAGTTAAAACTACACAAATGTTTCTTGGGTCCTGGAGTTGTTGATGTGGTTGCTTCATAAAAAGCACCTTCTTTCCTCTACCAAATAGCAATGAAGATGAGGCGACGCAAATAAGGATTACTTTTCTCTTTCTACAAGCCAAGTTTATTTTTATGTGAACTTGGGCTCTTGAAAAATTAGAGCTAGTTGTTTGGGCCTTAAGATTTTTTCTCGTTTCTCTATAGTTGGGCTTCTTATTATATGCTTGTATTATGCCACTAAGCTATTTAAGCCATGCTACTGCAACCGTAGAAGTTGTAAGGAATTAAATGACTCTAAGCATACCATTGTTAAAAGAAAAAATTTAGTAACTAACTAGAACTCTTATAGTTAGGCTCAACTATTACTTGTAGGGGAACAACACTTGTGTAACCACATGACATAATTGGTAAATAAAATACTGTGACTACCATAACTAAGGATATAACACTCTGAATTTTTAAGTAATTATTTTATATGTAAATTATAATATCTTATTATACTAAATATTATGGAAATTAAATTGAAATTTTTGATTTTTAAAATTAGGTTTGATTTTCTTGAAATAATAAATTTTATCGAGTTTTAAAAATTAATTTAAAGACTACGAGATAAATTTATATATATATATATATATATATATATATATATATATATATATATATATATATATATATGGAATCCATAAATTTTTCTAAATTTTTTATAATTTTTTTGGAATTTTCAAGCTTCTTTTTAAGTCTCAAGACAAAGTAAAAATTTAATTTTGAGTACCTTGAATCGAATCAATCGAATTGAAATGAACCGAATCTGACTGATCGAATCAGACTGATCCATTTTTTCTTTCGCTCTTTCCCTTCTCGCGTGTGTTCTTCTCCTCCCCTTCTCTTCTTTTTTTTTTTTTCCTCTCTCCTCTCCCCTCCCCTCCCAACCGCCGATTGGCCACCTCCACTTGCTCCCCATACGTCGGCGCTCCTCTAGTGACCTCCCCCAACTGGTGCCGCCCCTCTAGCCAATCGGAAAAGAGCCTCAAAGTCTCCCCCTTCAAAATGTGTCACTTCATCTTCCTAGCTTGATTTCGGCCAATCCAGCCACCAATAAGATCGGATCTTGTGTTAATTTTGCTCTACTTTTTAAGAGCTTTCCAAAGACACTTAGAACATCAATTTTCATCGAGCGATTTGTCCAAATCAAGCTGAGAAGTTTTAGTTTATTTTGACTTTTGGGCTAAATTCCTTCCAAACTGGGAACCCCATGAGAATTCTGAAACCACCGACTTGCTCCACTCTATGAGAGCTTCGCAACGACGTAACTTTTAAATTTTTCTGACACTGAAATTCTGATAGGTCTCACGAACTTTATAGGTTTTTTTGAGCCTTTACTAAGCTTGTTTAATTAAATAAAAATTATATTCTAACTCCTAGTATTGTGAGCTTTGCGCAGATGTTCTCATTTTGTAGAAATTTCACAGGTGATCGGTACTGCATTATTGGGCCGGACAGATGAGCTGTGTACTCACTTTGGAAGTGGGTCAATATTATAGTCTATTTCACCATTTTTAAATACCTTGGACATGCTACAGGTGTTAGAATTGGCGTAAGTAAACCCAAACTCTAAAAAATTATTTGCCTAATGTCGGGTTTAGAATAAAATTCATAAAATACTCGTGGGAAGTCAGAAAATTATGATTCCTTTTACAATAGCTTAATAGCATTGTTAAAGACTGTAAGGCACGTTTATAGAATTTTTGAAGTTAGTTTGGATGATTTCTAGAAAATGTTAGTTTTAAGCTTTACAGCTGAATTGTCTGATTACTTGAGCTTTGTCTAGTTTGATGGGCTCAAGAGGGCGGTGTGTGATGTTGTTGAGATGTAGGCCTAAGGCCTTTGGTTATAGAAGTGTTGTTTGAGCTACTTTGTAGGTTGGGTCGATCTTAAGTATAGGGAAACTCTACTGAATTTTCAGCATAAATTAAGATATCTTTGACTCTTTAAATCCTTGCTATGTGATAATGCCAATAAATTCATTGTATAATTATTTAGATGATCAGAGTTAGCTTTCTTCTTCTACCCAGCCTTCACAGTAATTTCTGGTTGATTTGTAAGTAGATATTGATTTTATTTATAATTTTAATATTATTATATATTCAAGGTATGCCCATGCATTCACTTATAAAATATATGTACATAGTTAATTTCTAGGAACACCTTGTATTGCATATTTAATTGATGATATTATTATAGATGTTGCCTTAAGGTAATTTGAAGCTGTGTGCATGTGTCGGCGTATGTGTGGTGTGTTTATGGATATGGGTAAGATGGGCAGTCGTAGCTGGAGCTTGACTCGCTAGGACCCGATCCTTTTCGTGGATAAGTCAGAGTGAGTACGACTTTGAATTGATCTCGCTGACTTCAGTATTTGGATTATTAAGAGAAAGTTCGGCTCGAGTTGATCTCGCTGGCAGAGGTTAGAATTAAGAGAGCTATATAGAGGATCAGCTCCCATATACATAAATATGATTGATGTGACACATGGGTGTGTGAGTGCTCCAAATTACCTTTTATGTGAATATGATTTGATTTTTTTGAAAATATATGTGTATGTTGTATTGCATACTTAGGGATGCATTAGCCTTAGATAGTTATAGAAATTATATTTAAAATTAATATCTTATTCTATTAGTTGAACACTCACTCCTGTTCAACTATTTTTCCTAGGTGATAGGAAGGCTCTTTGAGATTAACCTGCTTTCCTTTTTGCAAGTTTAATAAAAGCAGTTTCATTGCATTTTTATTTTCTTTATTTTATATTATAGAATTTCGCATGTACTAGTAGTGTACTAAAATTTTCTAGGATTGTAATAACTTATTCAGCTAGGTGTTGTAAAATTTATTATGTGATTGTGATTGTATGGGGTAGCTGAGCTCCCATTGGACTACATTTATTTGTTTGAGAAATGTAAGGGTGAGTTGAGCTCCCCAAATTTGGATATATGGTGCTTACAGGTCGAGTGAGCTAAAAACTCCCCGTTGGATAGTCTAATTTATAGCTAGACTCCATCCGTTTATTTTCTTGAAATTGAACTATAATTATCCATCTCATAGTTGGGCTAGAAATAGTTAGGCTTACTACGGGCTTCGAGAGCCTTATGCAGACCTAAGTCCTAGTGCCAGTCTGGCCCAGAATTCGAGTGGTGAAAAAATTGGTATCAGAGCTTAGGCTCTAGATTCATGGAAAAGTGTGCATCTAGAATTTTAAGAAGAGTCTTATTAGAAGGTCACATGTGGAGTGTAGGATCCATGTTAATCCTTGTTTTGTTATCCTTGCATCTAGTTTCTGCCTTGTGTACCTGTGTATGTGTTTATAAATTTGTATATGTGTATAGTATCTTATTTTGGTTTGTGGGCTAATGCTGCTAAATTTCAAAAAAAAAAAAAAAGCATAAAAATAGGAGAGCCATCACGACACCAAAACTTGAAGTGTAGCCAAGAAGGCGTGGTAAGAGACCTAAGACTACTTAGGGGGAAGAGTAGCCACAACCTTAAGAATAGTCATATATGGCCTAGGGTTATATGGATCCGATGGCAACCACCATGGCAGGTCTGCAGAGGACTATTGACATGATGGCCCAGTATATGGTTCACCCTCCACAGCAATAGCCCCCAGTTCAGAGAGATGAACCATATAAGCAGATAATTAATTTTAAGAAGCTGGTGCCTAGAATTTATGACATTACGAAGGATGTATATTGGTTTTTAGGCTCTTGAAAATAGGTAGGAGTGGAGTTGTAATTGACAGACAAGAGACTGATTGAGTGTGTCTAGCATGTGTTGGGGCCTGTGCTAAGGTAATGGATGATTGACTATGTATTCTCTTGGATTGAAGGGCTATCTTGGGTATAGTTTGTAGAGCTATTTATAAATAGATTTGTGCCAGAGAGCTTCAGGGATCAGAAACAACAGGCTTTTGAAGCTCTAACACAGAATGGGAGATCAATGGATGAATATGATTTTGAGTTTCTGGAATTGAGCAAATATGCTCCAACTGCCGTGGCCACTGAGAGTATGAAAGTGAAGAGATTTTTAAAGGGGCTAGACAAGAGATATGCAAATTTGGCTATGTTGTCAAACCAACCTTTTGATGTGGTAGTAGATGAAGCCCGACAAATAGAGATCAACTATACGAGTGATGATGGAGGTAGAGCAAAGAAGAACAAAGCTGAAGGGTCATCTAGTATGCCCTATATGTGTAACACCCCTCACCAGTCTACAGTGTAGCCGAGCAAGGTATGCTACATTCGGTGCCAGAGCACCCTATCCTGTCTTATCGGGTATAATAATTCTACTTTCTATTTAATCGTATTATCTTACATGTAGAATTTTTTTTTTCTCACATTTCATTTTTATGGAGACTCAGACAGAGTCTCCTCTATTTTATTAGTGCATGGTGGGTTTCTTTATTTTACCTATTAAAAATACACATCCATATCAATTTTCATAAATCATGTCATGTCATCATAATGCTTATACTGATTTCAAGTAAACAAAATACTACATTTCATTCATATAAAATTAAGTGTAATATTTACATTTTATATACAATCCAAAAATTTAATTACATGTCTTAAAATAATTTACATCATTTACTTATGTACAGTGATCCAAAAATACAAAATTTAAATACACATGAACCCTATCCAAAATGAACTGGTGAGGTGACACCGACCTTGTAGCAGATCTGATCCTCTCTATCTATATTCTCCTACTACTGCTGTGGCTGCTGGTGCTCTCCTGTACCTACGCGATGGAAAAACCAACGCGCTAAGCATTTCTATTTAGTGGTGCAATAATTTGAAATAAAAATAATAAAATAATTGAAATAATTATCCATATACAATTTACTAAAATTTTGAATTAATTACATATTTATGAAATTTTGGGAGCAACAAATTATCGGGATCTTTTTATTTATATTTTTCATATTCAGTATTATTAAATCCATGACAGTGATCTCTTCATGTACTTATTTAAATTTAAAATGTATTACTAATATCTGTGCCTAAGTAACCTATGACAGACTATAAAGACTGGATAAATGGGAGTATACTAGTTAAACATCTATATGTCTAACATGTATACATCTGTCATGTCAAGCACAAGGCCAGCGGGCAGGAATAAGCCAGTAATAATCAAAGTTGGCACTATGGCCATCAGGTAGGCATAAAGCCAGTAGAACAATCATCTTATACATATGTTGTCTATCAATGATTATTCCTGTGGTTAGTACTACAATATGTAGTCCCTAATTTATATACCAATCAATCCAAGCTATATAAATGAGTATAGGTGTACTCTGGGCAAAATAATGTTATTTAATACTCATAGTTTCATTGATTCATGTCATTTTCATGCTTAGCAAGTTATTGTAATTTATTTCATCTCATATGCCAAATCATATTAAGAACCTTTCTCAAGGTCTAGGTTTAGTATCTTAGATTTACCTAGCAAATTGGCCAAGATGTGGCCCTTATTTGGCTACACTTCCTTCATAGAAGTTGTTTCTCTATGTCTTGTCTTTGTTTTCCTTTTTGAATCATGTAGTTTGAAGTATTAGAACTCAAGTTATGGTCAAATAACCATAACTAGTTCACTGTCTCTTTCTGGGTCCAGAATTAGGCAGATTATAAAGTCTGTTTTGGTTTAATTAATTGGACATGTTACAGTCATTTTTAGGCCTAATGTTCTTCATGAAAGTTATTACCCTATGTCTTAGGTCACTCAAAAATTTTAATTTCAATTTTCCAAATTTTATAGAATTAGTTATGGCCAAATCACTGGCCTGGACTCAGGTACCCTGTGTCTTCAGGGTCCAGGTTCAGGTTAGTAGTTTTGACCTTCATTTTAGGGTTCTTATGTTCATAATTTGAGGATTATGTCTAAAACAAAGTTTGAGCCCTGTTTCTTAGGGTTCCAGATCAGTATAGCTCATAGCTCATCCTAATTGGGGTTTTCTAGTGGTAGATATGACTAAATGAGTGTTCTGGGGTTAAATGGTCACTTAGGTAATTTCCAGAATTCATATACTGAATTAACCTAGTAAATTGATCTAGTTTCCTTGGTTTCTGGGTTTTGTTCAAATCATCAATGTTGTAGATCTATGTCTTGTGGAAATTTTTCCACTGCTTTTGTCGCAAGGGATTTTGCGATCGCCTGAACGAACCCTCACCGAAGTGGGAAAGAGTGAGGAGTCGCCACCTTAGTTTTAAGGGAAACTAAAGAAAACCTTTTGTGAAAATAAATTGAAATGGAACCACTTCAAGGCAGAGATTCTAGGTTCGGGGTCCGTAAACGGGTGGGGAAGGTGTTAGGCACCCTACCTCGTCCCTTAACAAGGGTAAGTAGATTTAATTTTGCATTAATTAGGAGGGCTTGAATGGATATGTTGATCCTCTTGACTAAAGGAGCATTTGATTTTTCACTAAATTTGGATCACCCAGATACATAAGTAAATGAGACAACCTTAGTGAGTTACTGGTGCGTGTTAATCTTATCTAAAAGAACTATTTTATTAAAATTTAATTTAAGAATTGTATAAGAACTCTTCTCCGAACTCTTTAATACTTATTAAAATTTTGAGTTGAGATCGGATAAGAACTCTCCTCCGATCTCTATTAAATCATTAAAAATTTTGAGTTGAGACCGAATAAGAACTCTCCTCCGATCTCTATTTAATGCTTATTAAAATTTTGAGTTGAGACCGGATAAGGACTCTCTTCCGATCTCTGTTAAATATTTATTAAAATTTTGATTTGAGACCGGATAAGAACTCTCCTCCGATCTCTATTAAGTATTTATTTAAAATTTTGATTTGAGACCGGATAAGAACTCTCCTCCGATCTCTATTAAGTATTTATTTAAAATTTTGATTTGAGACCGGATAAGAACTCTCCTCCGATCTCTATTAAGTATTTATTTAAAATTTTGATTTGAGACCGGATAAGAACTCTCCTCCGATCTCTATTAAGTATTTATTTAAAATTTTGATTTGAGACCGGATAAGAACCCTCTTCCGATCTCTTTTTTAAATTAACAGGAACCTTAATGGGATCTTTCCGATCTCCCAAATTTTAATTTCAGCTACATGTCATAAGGTCCTAAAGCTAAAGATTCTGACGTTCTATGGTGTTGGGGGGGGGGGTAAGGCTTCTAATTGATATTTTGTGACTAAATAAGAGAAGCTGGACTGAATTTTGCTGACTTCCCCTAAGGTCACTTTACCAGTACCTATTAATGTCCGATCTATTCTGTTTCGTTTACTTTGGTTTTGTTCCACTTTATGGCATCTTGCCGAATTGCCGTTTTCGTCAGCCTAATAGTTTGGCTATTTTCCTGACGTGTTATTCAGGCTCTCTCTCTTAAAAGAGACCCGTAAGTTGCAGTTATCTACATTTTACCTAACCACTTACACACTACTAGGAACTAGAAAATTTGCATTCAGAAACGACGAAGGTTAATAAAATGATAGACTGATCACTAAAGAAATAAACTCAAGAGTAACATTCTTTAAGGTTCTTTGGCACTAAATGAACTTGGAGAAAATCACATGCATAAAGAGGCAAAGAAAATGCGAAAAGTAAACGTAAACACTTAACAAAACGGCAATATGAGCTCTTACCTGTAAGGAGCTAAATCTATTGAAATGACCACGGGGTGACAAATAGTAATAAGACAGCAGACTGATTAGCTTGAGGGCTGACGTTCGTTGTGAACTGAAGGGTGCTTAGCTAAAATGCAATCAAATTAAGATAAAAACCGAGTGAAATGAAGTTGAGCTTGGATAATGGGAATGAAGACAGAGATGATAAAGGGCTGAAAGTGAGAGTGTGACCAGATAATGAACAAACTGAAAATGTAGAGTTCCAGTATTCAGAATCCTTTTCAAGAAAACACTTCAGAAAACTAGTTTCAAAAGTCTTTCTAATCAAAACTTCAAAGTAGCAGAGTAACAAACTGAATCAAGTTTCAGAGTTCTTCCGCTATAATAACTACCTCTCTTTTTTGCCCGTCCCTTGAACAGTTTTTCATGCAGGTATTTATAGGAATCGGGTGCTCCCCATGAAGGGTCAGGATTTATTTTGAGGGAGATGGAGGGTCAAGATTTCGAAGGACATGATCGGATGTTCAGGAATTAAAGAGAATCAAAATGAATGGCTGAGATCACTCTTCAGAATATTTGTCCTTTTCTTCTTTCAATCTGACGGTCCCAAATCTTCTCGTCCGGAACGATCTGAGGGCTAAGAGCGAAAGACGCTGGTATTGTCGTCTTCTCTCTTGATCCAAGGGTTCTGAGTTTGTCCTTACCAGTGAGATCAACGGTGGGGATTGGGATGTATAAGACTGTCATGACATACCCTGGCACCTATCAGCATTGCGGGCGATTCTTAGGCGTGCGGTGGAGATCTCGTCTGCCACGCTTTAACTACCTCGGCTCTAATTCTGATGACGGTTATTTGGGATTTGTCTTATTCTTTTTGCCTTCCGATCTTCCCTCTTTCTGATCTCTTTTACATGCTCTTTTCCGATCTTTCATGCTGGTCTCCCATCTTCCGATCTATTATTCCGATCTTTCCCTTCC
Source organism: Hevea brasiliensis (assembly GCF_030052815.1). Taxonomy (NCBI): domain Eukaryota; kingdom Viridiplantae; phylum Streptophyta; class Magnoliopsida; order Malpighiales; family Euphorbiaceae; genus Hevea; species Hevea brasiliensis. The sequence continues at coordinate 98,948,255 of NC_079494.1, forward strand.
TCTGGTCCGGTCTGGTCAAAGCATTAATTTCCCCTCGATTCCCGAGGCGTTCGCTTCATTTTCTGCTCAGCAATAAATGCCCGTTTCCCCCTATATATACCCCTGACGACAGAGGCATTTCCTTCATCTGATTTTTCTCTCTTCCTTCTTTCTTTTCCAGTTCTAGCTGCTCCGGCGGTCGTTCCGGCCATGATTGTGGTTTTTGATCCCTCTCCGATGGACTTCCTTATTCCTCGACTGAAAATTTACGACCCCGGTGATCGCATAACCTTGTCTGATGCTCACTGACTTTGGCGGTTGCTTCCTCAAGTTCATTCGGCTTCACCACATTGAGTGTTCCGACGGTTTTCTTCCACATTGGGTGTTCCGACAATGGATTAAGCTCGATCGGTGACACCCTTTGGGATCGATTATAAACACAGGACTCTTTAGATAGGATGTCCCACCGGTCTCTAGAGATCGCCCAAATGATGTAATCCTTCAATGTAATCGATCTAGAGATCGCCCAAATGATGTAGTTAGACCTTTATTGTAATCCGATCCCTAGAGATCGCCCAAATGATGTAATCCGATCTTTTGGAAATAAAAATCTTATTTCTCCAATTATTATCTTATTGATTATTTTCGGATCTCTGATATATTTGTCCGATCTGGTTCCTAACAAAACGACTCTTAACTAATCCTTCATTCAAAATATTCAACTTATTATGCCGATCTCCATTTAACTGATCTCCTTGGAATGTTCGAATATTTGAGAGAAGTGTCAGAACAGCTGGTGAGTCCCACCAATCGATGCGTTGCCTAGAACCTCGTGAGCATTAAATGCTCGGACTAGTATAAATAGGGGTGGGGGGGGGGGTTAGCCAGTTGTTCTCTCATTCCATTTTCAGTCCCCTGCTCACAGCTTTGAAGTTCTCTCGTTTTCTCAAGTTCTTCCGACGATCGACTCGGTAAGGGCTTTGATCTTCTTTTTAGTTTAAGTTCTTTATTTCTTTTGAAAATGAGCGGTGCCGAGGGTCAAAGAGTGGCGAGTCCTCCTTCCATTCAGTTCTCGTGGTCGTCTGACGAAGAAGAGGTGGTCGGGCCAAACGCGCAAACAGAACCTCCTAGGGCCTCTGTTCCAGCTCGGGGGCAGATCGGACCATCAAGGCATGTACCTTCTTCAGGGAGGGAGAATCTCCCTATGGACGAGCTGCCATCGATCTTACAAGAGTCCGATCTACAATCGTTCAGCCAAGAGTACAATATTCGTCCTGATTTGTACGAACTTATCCGGTGTCACGGCGATCACCGAGCCGATCACTTCTTTGAAGAGAATGACCTGGTTATGGTATATGAGGAACAGTTAAAGGCTGGTCTTCGGTTCCCTCTAGATGACTTCTTCAAGGAGGTCCTAAAACTTCACCGGGTGTGCATTGCTCAAGTTAACCCTAACTCGTGGCGGATCTTAGCAGCCTTTCGAGGTCTATGCCGATCTAAGGGAATCAGACCTACGGCTAAGGTGTTCGCCGAACTGCACAGGCTAACTCGCCGAAAGGACGACGAGCACTGGTTCTTTCAGGCGAAGCCTCATTGCGGGCTCTTCACCGACCTGCCCTCCTCCCTTAAAAATTGGAAGAACCGCTTCTTCATTCTGAGGAGCAAAAATCCGACCTGCTTTGAGGACTTCCCTCGTAGCTGGTGGCACCAGGGGCCCTTACTTCCGAAGCGCATTAACCTGAACCAGGAGGAAAGCTTAATAGTGATGGATCTGAAAAATCAGGCTGCCACTCAAAAGTATTCCTGTTTAGATGCGGTGACTGCAGAGCTGCACCATTGGACCATACAGCTGCTCACCGGCCAAGATCGCGAACTTCCGCTCTCTGACCTCGGCACTGGTATTTTCTAAATCTCAGATCTCAGGACCTTAGCAATCTCACTGACCTCTTCTTTGTGTAGGTATGGCGGGTGATGAGGGTTCTAGGAAGCGGAAGAAAGAAAGAGAGATCTCCCAGAAAGTAAAGGAGATGAAGCATCCAGAAATGCTTCGAACTCCCGGCCACGAACCAGGGGAGACGCAGGGAGGCCCGTCCCGACCTTCGGGGCTGCCGATCACTGAAGCTGTCCAATCTCCTCCTCAACAGGAAGAGCCGGCTCCACCTCCTCCAGCTGCTCCAAGCACAGAAAGGGGGCCTTCTCAATCTTCTGTGAGAGCCTCTTCTCGTGGCGCTCAAACGTTGATCGAGTCCCTGAAGAATAACCGGACTGTTCGGGAGAACCCCGGTTTTGCCAAAGTCTTGGGGTCTTCCATCTGCCTTCGGGAGGATCGGGACAGGCTATCCCCGGACAACCTTGACGATATCTTGACTCGCGCCATGAGCCTGAACGTGGAGTGCCTGGTGAACCAGACCATAGTTCGGGAAAAGGCTCATCGCCTGGGCAAGGAGGTTGAGAAGAAGAATCAGGAAATGGCTTCCCTCCGATCCCAACTCGCATCCGCTCAGGATTACATATCTCAAGTCAAGGGGCGAAGTTCTATGAAGACAGGGTGGCCGAACAGAATCATGTTCTGGCTGAAAGGGATCGTGCTCTCGGGGAGGTCCAGGCGCTCCGGGCCAACGATGCTTCTCAGGTCGCCCAACTTATCGAGGAGCTTAAGGCGAAAGACGAAGAAATGGTGACAGGGATAGCTGGTGCCTATGTGAATGCTCACAAGGACCTCTTGGCCGAACTCGAGCGTTACCCGTAAGAGGACTTCTCTTGGATGGCCGACTGGCTCCCGAGGCGGTGAGGATAGTGAAGAGGAGGGAGAGGATGAGCGAAATGTAGATCAGGCTGGGGGTGATCCCCCAGCCGAATAACTTGTACAAATTTTGCAATGAAATGAAATGAAATGACTCTTTTGTTCAATGAATGGTTGTGATCGGAAAATTTCTAAACACTTGATTGTCTGAGTATATTGAAATAACTGAAAGTGATTATTATCCTAAGTGTGAGAGATCGGAAAACACGACATGCATGAAACTGGTAAGGAACCAACGCTAAAAGGAACTTAATTGAAAATTTGAACATCTAAGATCGGGATCTTCATTAAACCGGATTGGAACCTTAGCTTGATTATTCCTAAACTTTTAAAAGGGAGGTCGACCATGAATACTGGCAGCAAGGCTCTAGTGTTAATTCGATTTCGGCTGACAAGAGAGATCGGTGAATGATTGAGAGACCGGTAAGGCTTAGCATTGGCTCAACTCTCTGTGAAGAGAGATCGGAACTGTGATTAGATGGCAAGAAGAGACTTAGTGCTAGGGATCGGTTTCAAGGTTTATTGATTCTGGGGATCGGCCAAAATATGGTGTCGACAGCTTTCATTGGATTTGGGTTTTTATAGACCAAGTTATGGCCATTTTGCCAAAACTGGTCAGGTGGGCTTATGTCCAGAAAATTCTGGGTAGAATGGATTCTGGTAAGTTTAGTGACCTCATTTAGGCCAGCAATTTCATTTGGTTAGAAGCATTTTTAGGCTTGGTGTGCTCAATAAAAGTTGTAGTCCTATGTTTAAGCTTTCCAATGGTATAAAATTCTAGTCATTTGGACTTGTCTAGAGGGAGTTATGGCCAAATGGACATGTACATTTGGTCATTTTTCTGGGTTTAGTGTATGGATATCCGGATTGGGATAGTAAATTGGTCATGATTTGGACAGAATTTAGGCATAGTTTCTTCATTAAAAAATGGGGTATTTTGAGTCTAGTTTCACCTCCAATTGGCCTCATACCAATTGGAGTTACACACTTTCAGTTATAGCTCAAAGAAGACACTGGACTCATAGATCTAAATTTCCTACAAAGAATATGCACTCTTTATATTCATTCCTCCTTACTCCTAAACTACAATTTGTCATTCATAGCACTTTAATTAAGCAACAATCAGTCTCAATTTGATCAATTCCAAACAATTCCACAAAAACCCTAATAGTGAAGTCAAACCCTAACTCAAAGTCCAATTTTTAATCATATTCATGCAAATTTCACTTCCCTTGTATGTAAACATATCAACTAACCTCACTACTCAAGTTTAGATAAACCAAAATTATCAAACTCCTAAATCTCTCAAGGCTGCTAAAAATTTAAATCCCCATATACTCAAAATTTTCTTTTTTTTTTTCTTAAGAATTATTCTTCATTTAGCATACTTCAATTAGTTAAAGAAGAAAGAAGGTTGTTTAGTGCACTAACCTCTTGAATCAATTCTTGAGCTTACTAAATCTTTGAAATTCCTTCTCTTTGTGGCTGCCTAAAGCTTCCTTGTGATGTGGGGGTAAATTTTAGTGAAGGTAAACTAAGGTTTTGAGGTGGAAAAGCTTAGGAAATTAAGCTTGAAAGAAGAAATGGAGAGAGAGAGAGAGCTATGAGGAAGGTTTCGGCCATTGAAGAAAAATGAAAAAGATGATCACCTTTTATCTATTTTGTCTCATTTTAATTTGTTTCTTATCCCTTTATGTGAATTTGTTAACATTTAATTGGTTACCACTTTTAATGATGTCATCACTTATGTCATAAATCCCATTTTAATTTCTTTTCTTCCTTTTTCTTTTCTTTTCTTTTCCTACCATAATTCATCATTTTACTTTATTTTATATATTTTATTCTCTCTTATTTTAATTGACACTTAGGTCAAAATTTAACTCTGGGGTTGAAATGACCAAAATGCCCTTCATTGGACTTACCGCGTTATATTTGTCTGTACCGATAAATAAATTTTCTTGAATTTTCTTTGGCATTTCTAATATCATTTAGACCTCAATAGCTATTCATTGGAGTCCTAAAAATTATTTCCCTAAGGTTCCTCATGTAGGGGTAAGCATTCGGTTCGAACCGAACCGAACCAAACCGAATCGAATTAAATTATAAAAACTAAATTTTAAATTTTAGAAACCGAACCGAATTGAAATGGGTGAAAAATTGAATCAAATCGAACCGAACTGCTCTATTTTGATTCGATTCGATTTAAACCGATTAGTTTTGATTTTTAACTGATTTTTTAATTTAGACTTGATTTTCAAGTTATTTGATCTAATTTTGACTTTGGTTTGAACCTAATAACCATTAATCAATAAAATTAAATAATTAATATATATAATTAAATATAATTCATAAATTTCTCATGAAAATAAATCAATTCAAAAATCGATTCGGTTCGATTTAGTTCGATTTGAATATGTAAATTACTATTTGGTTTGATTCGGTTTAACCGATTTTTTTCTCTTCAAAATCGAACTGAACCGAACCGAACTGAAATAACCAAAATTTTTATAATGTAAAACAGAATTGAACCAATTGAATTTTAAAATCGAACCGATTGAACTGAATTGATTTGATTCGGTTCGATTTTTCAGTTTGAATCGAATTTTTCTCAGCCCTATCCTCGTGGGTCTGGGGTCAGCAACCGTCTTCACAGTCGCTTCCCCGTACAATCACCCATATCTGTGACCCCAGCTCGTTTAACTCATTTGCAATTCATTTCTTTTTTTTTCCTTAATTTTTCTTGGTCTTTATTCAGTCAATTATGCCTCCTCACTCTAGTTTGACTACAGTTTCAGACATTCTGACTGTCCGAACAGACATTAGTCATAAGAATAGTAGAATGTACAGACTACCTAAAGTGAGGGCGTTACAATATGAGTACCATGGGTGGTGGCAGCCAGAGTCACCACATTAGAAAAATCAAAGGTAACAAGAAATATGGTTTCAGACACAGAGCTAGGGGTTTCAGATCAGGATATGGTTTAAGCAGTGGACAGAGCTCAGGCTATAGTAGTTCTGAATCTGGATTAGGCTCCTCTTTTGCACCTAGCACATAATGTGAGAGAGTACTTTTAGGGCCTTATTTTATGAGTTTAAGTGGATGTTTCAAATGTGGCTAGCCGAGTCACTTTAACAGGGAATGCCCCATGTTTAGTAAGCATTAGATGGGGTCTCAAGGTTTTATTGCTCATATACCCCACCAGTTGCACCTTGGTACTTATAGCATGGCAGGCAGCTAGTTTAGTGGCCAATAGAGCCATGGTCAAGGAGGACACAGTTTAGAGGTAGATCTGGTGGTAGGAGGTAGTATCAGGGGTTCTGCATCTCATGGCAGAGAACAAGCTCAGGTTTTCACCTTGACACACCAAGATGCTCAGGCTTCAAATGCCGTGGTGGTAGGTGTCCTTCCAGTATGTTCTTTTGAGGCTCATGTTTTGATAGACTTGGGTGTTATGCACTCGTTTATTTTCCCTACTTTTGCTCTGAGATTAGGTAAAAATCCTACTGCTTTAAAGTGTCCCCTATCAATGGCTACCCCTTCTAGTGACAATTAAGAATAATTATCTGCTCTCTTGGATTGATGATCTGTTTGATCAGTTGCAGGAGCTAGATATTTCTCAAAAGTAAACCTGTTGTTGGGTTATCACTAGCTGAGGATCAGAAGTGAAGATGTGTCAAAAATAGCATTTAGGACGAGTTATGGTCATTATGAGTTTTTGGTGATGTCTTTTAGACTCACTAATACACTAGTAGCCTTTATAGATTTAATGAACAGGGTGTTTAGGCCATTCCTGGATTGCTTTGTCATTGTATTCATAGATGACATTTTGGTATATTTCCGAACCGATGAAGTATATGTTTGGCACCTAAGGATGGTGTTGCAGACTTTAAGGGAGCATCAATCGTATGCTAAATTTTCAAAGTGTGAGTTCTGGCTAGAGAGCATCTCATTCTTAGGACATGTGGCCTCTAGTGAGGGTATTCAAATGGATCCCAAGAAAATTAAAGTCATAACTAAGCCTACCACAATCACTGAGGTACAGAGTTTTTTAGGCCTCGCAGGCTACTATAAGTGATTTGTGCAAAATTTCTCCAGAATAGCAGCTCCTCTGACATGGTTGACATGAAAGAATGTCCCATTCTTCTAGTTAGACGAGTATGAGGAAAGTCTTCAGAAGCTTAAAGACTATTTAACTACAACTCCTATGTTCACTTTGCCTGTGAGTGGAGGAGGATATTGTTAGTAGTATGCCCTAGAGCATATCATTTTGTATGTATCTTGTACATATCTTATTAATAAAAGCCAATTTTACTTTTCTATTTACATAATATATTTATGTGTAATAAAAAAGGTCCATTGATATTTTGTTAGAAATTCTATTCTTAAGTTGTTAAGAATATGAGTGACAGTATTTCTAGCGTAAAGTATCATAAATTAGTTCACAATCGAGGATACGTCACAAAGAACATGACTTATCCAGAAAGATTGTAATCATGTTTATTCCCAAGGTATTTATATGAGATATAAATAAGATAGAGCGGTGAGTCTTATGCCACATAACAAACATGATAAGCACTTATACATGATAAGTAGGCCGAACCAGTGATGCTTATGACAAGCACATGGAGTTTACTCTTGTCAATGCATTGTCATATATCATATCAATACATATAATCTTTAGACTTGAGATAACACAATTATCTTGTATATAGGTGATTTGAATTTGATACTGCTTTCATACTTGTACTGTGTGTGGGTATATAGGCATGTGTTGGCTCCTACTAGTTATATATGGAGATAGGTGTTGATCAAGATGGAATCCATTACCCTAAGTAAATAGGGATAAAATCCTATGTTCATTTAATTGTTCTTGATGTTTTAAGTTCCTGGCCAGGACAGACAAATTTAGTCAGAAAAGAGTTTCTGACAAGAAAATCTAATTAATCAAGAACTGGAATTAAAAGAGAACATAATGTTCATAGCAAATGGGGCTTGACATTAACCATGACTCCAGCTCAAATTGGGATTTTGTAACGGAGAGATTCTAATGCATGGTAACATATGATTAAAGGTTCATTTAAGGAATTCTTTATTACTGATTGGGTGGCCATGGCATACTATGCTAGGTGTCAACCATGGTCTATGAGATGTCTGAAATGATTTAGAGAAATTATTTACGGTAAGAAAGAGTTCTAATGATATTAAGAGTTAATATCATTTCTCATTGCCAATAAGTAATTGGCCTAGTAAGTCACACATCTACAAAAGTTAATCACCATTTAAAATGTGTTTTAATTGTTTAATTAAAGAGTTTAATTAATTAATTAAAGAGGTTTAGTTTGCAATAAGATTGCAAAGTCCCTAGCATGACTTGAAACCAAATCTAGATTATTAGATGTATAGTATAAATTAAATTTATATTTAATTTGATTAAATATGAATTTAATTATGAGAAATTAATTAATAGAGATTAATTAATTAATTAATTTACATTTGATATAAATTGATTTAAAGAGGAGAAATTATAATTTTGGGTTGAGAACTCAAATTAAAAAGTAAGGGCAAATTGGTCTTTTTACATGGTGACATGTGGCACTATGAGATGGTGACACATGGCACCATATGATCTTGCCACTTGTCTTTCTATGATGGAAGACCACATGTCATGATTTAAATGGAGCTTGACACTTAGCTTCATACGATTAAATCAAATAATAAAAAAAATGGGATCTTGTGATGACATGTGGCAAGGGAGTAAGTTAGGGTTTAATCTAAGTATATAAAGAAAAGTTATAAAGAAAAAACACACTCCTCTCTCTTTTCTCTTAAGTTGGACGACAGCTTTGTCTCTCCCTCTCCTTTTCAATTTCTCAATTGATTCAAAGGAAAAACTATGATTTCCTTTTGAATTAAAATTATTAGAAAGTGTTTCTAACACCCAATACATTCATACAACCTTCACAAAGTATAAACCCCATTTCAAAATTGGTTGACAAGGCTTGAGAAGCCAATCTAGGGGTTGCCATTGCATCTTTGGTGTATGCTTGTGGTGGACAAACTAGAGGGACAACATTTGGGTTCCTAAGAACATCCTAAGATGCTTCAATTGTGCATCAAGAGGTTAGTACCTAAAAATCCCTCTTTTAGTTAGGGTTTAATTGAATTAAATGTTAATTCATAATCTTTAATGGCAAATGAAATTTTAATACATGCTAAAATGTGTTTTGATATGAAATTGGGCATTGGAAATTGATTAGGATCATAAGACACTTGGTATGGTGCATGTAACCTTAAAAATAATTTTTGAAATTCAAGATTCTAATGCCCTTTATTCACGCTTCCACTCCTTCAATTGGTATCAGAGTCACTATATTTGCCATTAAGATTGTTTATGAGGTTTAATTGTGTGATTGAATCAAATTTGGATTGATTTGAAGCTGGTTTGGGTGCTCACCATAGGCAGTTTGGGCCAGATACAAACCCCAAGGGTGTGTTGGATTTTTGGGCTTGGTTTTGGGCCCATTACGCAATTGTTATATATCTTAAGGCCCATAATTAAGCCCATACCAAATTAAATTATTTAATTAGAAATTTTAATCACACAATTAATTTTTTTTTTAAATTATTTCCAAGGTATTAAATTTAGAAAAGGTTCTAAATTTAAAATTATTTGAATGAGATTCAAATTTAATTTTAGTTGAATATGTGATATTCAATTTAATTTTTAGTATGTATATTTTATTTAATTGATAAATTTTAATATGCATGATGGATGGTCATGGACAATAAAAGACCAATGTGATTGGATTTATTTCTTTTATTTTTCTTTGGGATGTAAAATAATTAATTTTATTTTAGTGGCATGTATTATAAATATTGTAATAATTTATGTTGTAATTTCATTTATTTGAGGACTTTAAAGTCCATATTCTTGTAAACTCATCTTGGTGGATTATAATGTAATTGGATTGCAAGAAGAACAAGGAGGTTAAGAGCATTGGTGGAACTAGTGGGAGGAAATCAAGATCAAGGGTTGATTATGTACTCCTTCAGTAACTCTTGTAAAATGAATGAATGAAATACACTTAGGAATGCCCTGATTCAATTCTTGGTGGCTTAGAATTGAATCCCTTAGAAAGTCCATAATCATACCATATTACTTTTTTTTATCCATGTATGCATGAGATGTGTATGAATGTATGCAAGTATATGATATATGCATGCCAATTGGATAATGTGCACAGTGAGACCATAATAGTAATTAAGTCGATCACAAAATCTTCCAAACAAATGATTAAGATGGAAATAGTATAATTAAAGTAATTATATCATGGTCCTCCATTGAGGCAATTATTTTAAGAAATTTTAAATACTTGCATGTGATGCATTTATTTAAGAGATTTTGTTAAGAATAATTGTTAAGCACAAGATGTTGTAAATATGTAAATAGTTGATGGCCAATAATGGATGTACCTGAGGACATTAAAATTATTTGCATATTTACTGGCTCAATGGGATCAACTTAACTAATGCAATATAAATCAATAATGGATGTATCTGAGATTTTGAGCATTAGGGGCTAAATAAATGATTGAGTCTCACAAGAGATGTGATGGACAAGGAGTTGCTCACTTATAGTTTATTGTAATTCTAATAATGGATGTGCCTAAGGATGATCAATAAGACTATAAGAATTCAATCACCCACTAGAAATACATCCAACTAGAATTTCCGTTTCCTATTTTGGAAATGTAGGATTCGCCAAGTTAGTGGGAGGACCAATTTGATTAAAAGACCATAATCATTTTAGTTAATTACTTGATATATTTACTAATTCATCTAGTCATTATCTGCAATTAATTTTTCTGATAATAATGAGCATACAACAACCACCACCATTCAATATCCTTGCGAGCATACTTGATCACAATAGGTTTACAGGACCTAATCTTTCTGATTGGCTAAGAAATTTAAAACTTGTCTTGAACCTAGAACGTATTGGATATGTTTTAGACTCAAAGGTTCCTAGTCCCTTACCTCCTTAGGCCACTCAAGAGGAACTAGACACTTTGGACAAGTGGAAGGAGCATGATACGAGAGCCAAATGTTACATGCTTGCTTCTATGACAAATGAGTTACAAAAGCAGCATGAAAATATGCAGAATGCAAGTGAGATCTTCCTTCACCTGCAAGAGTTGTATGGTGAGTACAGCAGGAATGCTAGGTATGAGATATTTAGGCAGCTATTCCACATGAGGATGTCTGAGGGACAGAATGTAGGAGATCATGTCCACAAGATGATTCAGCTTTTTGAGCAGCTGGAACATCTTGATTTTCACATGGATTTCTAACTGCAGACGGATCTGATCCTTCAGTCCCTGCCTGAGTCATTTGGGAATTTTGTGACAAATTTCCATATGATAAAGCAAGAATGTACTTTGGCTGGGTTGCTTAACATGCTGGTTATTGCCCAAAAGAATATGCTGGACAATAAAGGAAAAGAGGTACTTTGATTGCATCTTCTTCTTCTGCTGGAAAGTCCAAAAAGAAGAAGGGTAATGAAAATAAGAAATCTCAAATTCCTGAACCTTCCAAGAAGATAGCCAAATAGAAGGGCAAGACCAAAGCTGACAAAGGCAAGGGAAAGTGTTTCCACTACCAAAAGGATGGGCACTGGAAAAGGAACTGCCCAGAGTATCTTGCTTCTTTGAAGGATAAGAAGGATAGACCTTCAGAAGGTATGTCTGTGTCTTATTATTTAGATTCTGATGATACTCATAATTCATCTACAGCTTGGGTTTTAGATACTGGTGCTACTTCTCACATTACTTTTGATATGCAAGAACTAGTAAGTTGTAGCAGCTTGCAGTCACGAGATATTAGACTCTGGGTTAGCAATGACTCAACTGTTGAAGCTTTAGCTATAGAATCTAAATCTTTATACATGAATGGATATGTTTTGTATTTAAATAATGTTTTGCATGTACCTGATGCTTTTAAGAATATCATTTCTATATCTAATTTGACTAGAAATGGCTATGAATTTCAGTTCACAAATGATATTTGCAATATTTATTTTAGAAATAAATATATTTGCTCGGGTTATATACATGATGGACTTTATTATTTAGATAATAATATTAAATACAAATCTAATGTAAGCAATCTGAATGAATGTAATGCCATGATGAAAATCAACTCAAGTTCAAAATATATTTGGCACTTAAGATTAGGTAATGTTGCAGAAGATAGGATTACAAAGCTGGAGAAAATGGGGATTTTATCCTCATTGGGTTTTGAATCTACTCCAAATTGTGAATCCTGCCTTGAAGGCAAAGTGACTATATCACCTTTTGTTGGACAAGAGTTAAGAGCTGAAAATATTTTGGAACTTATACATAGTGATGTATGTGGTCCATTTAAGGAAAGGGCTAGAGGTGATTTTCATTACTTTATTACCTTTACTGATGATAAATCAAAGTTTGGGTATTTGTATTTAATAAAATACAAACATGAATCCTTTGAAAAGTTTAAATAATTTAAATGTGAAGTAGAAAATCAAACAGGAAAAAGTATTAAAACTGCTAGACCCACTTTATAAGTGGGTCAATATTACAATCCATTCTACCATTTTCAGGCATCCCAGACGCGTTGCAAGTGTCAGAATTGACGTAGGTAAACCCAAACTCTAAAAAATTATTTGCTTAATGCTGGGTTTTGAATAAAATTCATAAAATATTCGTGGGTAGCTAGAAAATTATGATTCCTTTTGCAATAGCTTAATAGCATCGTTAAGGATTATAGGTGTGACGCCCCTTACCCGTCTACTATATAGTCGAGCAAGAAGTGCCACATTCGGTGCTAGAGCATCCTATCTTGTCTTATCATATTCATTGTGAGCTTTTAATATCATTTAAAAGTGGTAATCCATGTGTAGATTTTTTTTTTTATAACTTATTTCTGTGAAGATTCAGACAGAGCCTCCTCTGTTTTATTAGTATCTGGCGGGTTCCACTAATCACCTGTTAACATGTTCATATTCAGTTCACACATTTCCATGTCATATTCTCTTTTTTCATATCATTCATAATTATTTATGAGATCTCAAAATGAAGTATCATCTATTGCATTCATATAGAAATTCATAGATAATAAATTACAAGTTTTCATTACAATCTCAAAGTTTAATTATAAGTCCAAAATGAAATACATCATAAACTAGTAATTACATCATGATTAGACATAATGAATCAAAATACTAGTCTATACATGGGCCCTACTAAAATACAAAAGACTGGTGAGGTGACTCTGGATGGTGGCAGATCTGGTCGGAGCTCTGTCCGAACACTACTGTGGCGGCTGCTGTGGCAGCTGCTGATCTCCAGTACCTACGCGATGGAAAACTAACGCACTAAGCATAACGCTTAGTAATGCATAATTTATAATAACAATGACTAATAATTGAAATAATAATGGTAATTCATAATTTTCTGGTTCTTTTATATTTTCATTGCACTTTGGAAATAATTAAAATTATCGGGATCTTTTCTATTTACTTATTGTATATTCAGTCTTGATTTATCATTTTCAATGCCCAAGAAACCTATAACAAATTATAAAAGCTGGATACATGGGAGTATACTAGTTAGACAGCCATATATCTATCCAGTATACATCGGTCATGTTAGGCATAAAGCCTATGGGCAGGCATTTAAGCCAGGTACAATATTAGGCACATTGGCCAATGGGCAGGCATAAAGCCTCTAGAATAATCATGCTAAACATATTTTATTTGTTAATGATTATTTCTATGGGCAGTACTGCTATCTATAGTCCCTAATTGGTATACCAACTGATCCAAATTAAATAAATAAGTCTAGGTATACTATGGGCAATTACACATTATGACACAATTATTTGAGATGTTCATATCACTTGATAGTGGGAAAATGGGTCCCATATACCTCTTTCATATGGTTTAGTATATTTAATAGCTTGTTAGGGTTAAATTCCCTACCATAAGATAATTTACCTCATAGACCTTTCTTTAGTTTCAATTTTGTATCTTACCTTTACCTATCCATATGATTAGTTTGTAGCCACTGTTTGGCCATACTTCCTTCATGGAAGTTGTTCCCCTATGTCTTATCTTTATTTTCCTTTTTGAATCATGTCAATTTGATTTTTAGAACTCAAGTTATGGTTGGATAATCATGACTGACTCATTTCCAGATTCTAGTTCCTTAACTAGGCAGCTGTTAGACTTAAACTTTACCTAATTAATGGAACATGTTGCAGTCACTTTTAGGCAGAGTGATTTTCATAGAAATTGTTTTTCTATGTCTTATGATCATTGAGAAATTTGAATCACAATTTTTCAAGTTTTGTGAAATTATTTATGGCCAATTAACTGACATGGGTTCATATACCCTGTGCCAACAAGTGTTCAGTTCAGGTCAGTAACTGCAGGTCACGTTTTGAGGTTCTTACAAGCATAATTTGGGGAAGGTTTCTAAAATAAAGTTGTATCCCTGTCTCTCAAGTTTCTGGAAAGGTATGGCTCATCTCAATTGGATTTTTCTAGTGGGAGATATGACTAAAAAACAGTTCTAGGGTCAAATGAAGTTTGGTCAGATTCTAGGTTTTGATGCAGTGATTTGTTCTAACTATTTGACCTAGTTCTATTAATTTCTGGATTTTAGTCAAAATACCAAATTTGTAGGTCTTGTGGACATTTTGCAACTAGTGTCATTGCATTTGAGTTCTTGTAGACCAAATTATGACCATTTTGCCAAAACTGATTAGGTGAGTTTATGTCCAGCAGTTTCTGGACAACCTAATTCTGGGCAGTTTTGCGACCCAACTTGAGCCAGTAATTTCATTTGGTTTTTGGCATTTCTGGGTTCAATGGTCTCATGAAAATTGTAGCCCTATATCTAAGCTTTCCAATGGTATCAAATTCAAGTCATTTGGACTGGTGTAGAGGGAGTTATGACTAAATGAATATGTATTGTTCATTTGGTCATTTTCTGGGTTTTATGCAGGGTCATCCGAATTTGGGCAGTGTTGAGGTCAAGTTTTTGATAAAATTTGGGCATGGTGTCTATATGAAAAATAGGCTATTTTGAGTCTAATTTTACCTCCAATTGGCCTCATACCAATTGGAGTCACACATTTTCTATTATGGTTCAACAAACACACTGGACTCATTGAGTCCCAACCTGCAGAAAAATGACACTCCCAAAATTCAATCTCCTCCAACTTCCTTACTTCAATTTGCATGGATAACACTTCTATAAGCAACAATCTCAACTCAATAGGTCAATTTCAAGCATTTACATAAAGTCCCCAATCATATACACAAACCCTAGTTTCAAAGTTTCAATTTGCACAAACATTACACAATCAAACTCTCAAACATATCAACTTATTAAACATTCTCATGGAACAATTTTTCATCACTTAAAAGCATCAAACCTCAAGGTTCCATGGCTACTGAAATTTGGACATTTCATTTCTTATCATTTGTTTTCATTTTCATGTGATACTCACTCATCTCATCATTCTTACAATATTTAAAGAAGAGAGAAAGTGGTATCTTGCACTTACCTTGTGACCCAACTTGCAAACTTCAATTTCTCTTCTTTAAATGGGTATCTAAAGCTTCCTTATGGAGTGGGGAGGAATTTTTGTGAAGAGGGCTATGGGTTTTGGGTGGAAGAAGCTTGGGAAATTAAGCTTGAAGCTTGAGTAACAATGGTGGAAATAGGGAGTAACCAGCTGGCCAAGAGAGAGAAAAGGGAGTGGGGAAGAAGATGAAGGTTGGTGGCTTTTGTCTCCAGTGCCTATTTATATTTTTATTTTTGTGTACTTTAAGTTTTTAAAATGTCATTAGCTTTTCTTTTCTTTTCTTTTCTTTTCTCTTCTTTTCTTTTCACTTCTCATTTTCCTAATTTATTTCATAAATTTTAATTTATGTTAATTATTTTATTCTCTAAATTTTAATTTGACATTTAGGTCAAAATTCACCTCTAGGGGTGAAATGACCAAAATGCCCTTCATAGTGCATGTCGGGTTATTTTATTATTATTATACCATTTAATAATTTCTCTAAATTTTTATTTTATTTTATCAAAATTTTTCCTATATTTTATTAACATTTATTCCATCAATTCATGCCTCTTCACTATAGTTTAAGTGTAGCTCCAGACATTCTGGTTGTCCGAACAGATATTAGTCATCGAAACAGTAGATTGTACGAACTACCTATGGTGAGAGCATTACAATTCTTCCCCTCTAAATAGAAATTTCGTTCTCGAAATTTACTTGATGTGAAGAGCTGAGGGAACTGCTGCCTCATCGTCTCCTCACTCTCCCATGTCCCTTCTTCTGTGTTGTGGTGTCTCCACAAGACTTTCACTACTGGGATCCTTTTGTTTCTGAGTTCTTTCACTTCTCGTGCCAAGATTCTGACGGGTTCTTCCTCATATGTCAAATTAGTTTGTACAATTATCTCCTCTGCTAAAATGACATGTGAAGGATCTGATCTGTATCTCCTGAGCATCGACACATGGAATACATTGTGAATCTTGTACAGGTCAGGTGGTAAAGCTAGCCTGTAGGCTACTGGATCCACACGTTCAATGACATCGTATGGACCAATAAACCTAGGGCTTAACTTACCCTTCTTACCAAATCTTAGCACCTTCTTCCTAGGTGATACCTTGAGAAACACCTTCTCGCCAACCTCATACTCTATATCCTTTCTCCTCAGGTCGGCATATGACTTCTATCTGTCTGAGGCAAATTTCAAATTGTCTCTGATGAGTTTTTCTTTTTTCTCAGTCTGTCTCACTAAATCTGAGCCCACTACTTTCTCTTCACCCATTTCTGTCCAACATAAGGGAGTCCTACATCTCCTCCCTACAATGCTTCATATGGAGCCATTTTTATGCTGGCTTAGTAGCTGTTGTTGTAAGCAAACTCTACCAAAGGAAGATACTTTTCCAAACTTCCTTCAAAATCAATGATGCAACTTCTTAACATATCCTCTAATACCTATCATATCATATTATTCATGTTATTAGTGTTAGGTCATTGTTATCATTCCTTTAACAATTATAGTAATTCATTAAGTTCTAAGGGTTACCTAAATCACCATTTATGTCTGTCCATCTATCTATGGATGAAAAGCCGTACTAAAGTGTAGTTGAGTGCCTAAAGACTCCTGTAGCCTCTTCCAAAAGCTCGAAGTAAATCTCAAGTCTCAGTCAGATATGATCGATGTTGGCACTCCATGTAGCCGGACTATCTCATCTATGTAAATCTCTGCTAACCTCTCTAATGAGTAGTCAGTTCAAACTGGTAGGAAGTGAGCTGACTTGGTCAATCTATCCACAATCACCCATTTAGTATCATGCTTCCTCCGTGTTAATGGTAGCTCAGTAACAAAATCAAGGGTGATGTGGTCCCACTTCCACTTTGGTATGGATATAGGTTGCAATAACCCTGATAGAACTTGATACTCAGCCTTAACTTGCTGGCATGTCAAACATCTGATCACAAAATCACCAATCTCTTTCTTCATTCTAGGCCACCAATAATGTGTTTTCAGGTCTTGGTACATCTTGGTACTTCCTGGGTGCATAGCATGGAAGCTACTGTGCACCTCTTTCAAGATATTCTTTTTCAATTCCTCATCTCTTGGCACACATATTCTGCCTTTATAATAGAGGCACTCATCTCCTTTCAACTCATAGTCAGTCTCCTTCCCCTCTTGAGTTCTGCTCATAACAGTTAGCAACTTTTCATCCCTTAGCTGTGTTTCTTGTATTTGCTATAACAAGCTTGGCTTTACAAGCAACTCAGCCAAAATTTCCCCATCCTGTGCTGAAGACAACCGAGCATTCAGTGCTCTTAAAGCCATCATTGACTTCTTGCTCAGTGCGTCAGCCATTACGTTTGCCTTTCCAGGGTGGTAGTCTATCACACAGTCATAATCTTTAAGGAATTCAATCCATCTCCTCTGTCTCAGATTGAGTTCCTTTTGGGTTGGCAAATACTTCAGACTCTTGTAATTCGTATATATGTAGCATTTCTCACCATATAGGTAATTCCTCCATATCTTCAATGCAAATATTATTATCGCTAATTCCAGATCATGAGTTGGGTAGTTCTTTTCATGTGGCCTTAGCTGTCTGGAAGCATAGGCAACTACTTTCCCTTCCTACATTAGAATGCACCCAAGCCCATTGTGAGAGGCATCACTGTAGATTACATAGTCTTTCTCTGACTCTGGCTGTGTCAACACTGGAGCTTCTATAAGCATAGCCTTCAGCTTCTCAAAACTGGTTTGACATTTATCATTCCAATCAAACTTTGCATTCTTATGCAGTAACTTAGTTAGTGGGGCTGCTATAAGGGAGAATCCCTTCACAAATCTCCTGTAGTATCCAGCTAACCCCAAAAAGCTTCTGACCTCTGTTACATTTCTGGGAGGCTTCCATTCACCTATTACTTCAATCTTCTTTGGATCCACCCTGATCCCATCTGCTGACACAATGTGTCCAAGTAAGGATATCTCATCCAACCAGAAGTCACACTTGGACAACTTGGCATACAACTGCTTTTCTCGCAATGTCTATAGTACTACTCTCAGGTGTTCATCATGCTCGTCCCAATTCTTAGAATACACCAAGATATCATCTATAAAGACCACAACAAAACAGTCTAAGTAGGGATGAAAGATGTGGTTCATTAGGTCCATGAAAGCTGCTGGTGCATTTATCAGCCCAAATGGAATCACTAGAAACTCATAGTGTCCATACTGGGTCCTGAAAGCAGTCTTAGGAACATTTGTCTCCTTCACTCTCAACTGGTGATAGCCGGATCTGAGATCTATCTTGGAGAATACTCCAGCTTCCCTCAACTAATCAAACAGGTCATCTACCCAAGGTAAAGGGTATTTTTTTTTCACAGTCACCTTATTCAACTGCCGGTAATCTATACAAAGCCATGGTATACCATCTTTCTTCTTCACAAATAACACTGGTGCTCCCTAGGGCAACACACTAGGGCATATGAAACCCTTATCTAGTAGCTCCTGTAACTAAACTTTTAACTCTCTCAGTTCAGTAGGTGCCATCCTATATGGAGCAATGGACATTGGTGCAATACCCGGCATAACCTCAATGGCAAACTCTACTTCTCTATCAAGCGGCAAACCCGGCAACTCTTCCGAAAACACATTCGGAAATGCACATACTGTGGGGGATCTCTTGTGTGCTTAGGCTAGTCTTCCTGGTGTCAACTAGATGTGCTAAGAAAGCCTCACAGCCCTTTCTTATCATTCTTCTGGCTGCTGTGGCTGATATAATAGTAGAAAGACAACCCGTTCCTTCACCCACAACTGTAATCTCATCTCCTTCTGTTGTTTGTAGTGACATCCTCTTTAGCCGATAATCTACCATCACCTGATAATGTGATAGCCAATCCATACCCAATATCACATCAAACTCATGGAATGGTAGCTCAATCAAGTCAGCTGGAAACTCATAACCCTCTATCCTCATAGGACAACACTTGTAGACCTTTTTCACCATAACACTATGGCCTAGAGGGTTTGTAACTTGTATGTCCTCCTCTAGCTCCTCTATCTGTACCCCTCTATCAATTGGAGGTGGCATACACACGTATGAATGTGTGAAACCCAGATCAATCAATGCACCTACTAACAGATCATAAAGAGAAAATGTACCTCTAATGACATCAGCTGGCTCTGGCTCATCTTGAGCTCTCATAGCATAAGCATGAGGTGTTACCCTAGTCTCTTGCCTCTGAACTATCTCTGCAGTAGGCCTCTGTGATGTACTAGCTGTATCAGGCCTCGCAGGTCTTCTACTCCTCTGTGCTGCTGGGGCAGACCTCTCCATCTGAGGTGGAGCAGTGGGAACACTAGTATTCCTCTGTAGACAATCCTTCAGGGAGTGATCCATAGACCCACATCTGAAACATCCACCCGTCAATAATCTGCACACTCCTCTGTGGGGCTTGCCACAATGTGTACAAGTTGGTGGTGGGGCTGATCCCCGTGTAGCTGCACCCAGAGAACTACCCACTGATGCACCAGACTGTCCTCCTCCTCTCCTTGGGGAAAATCGAGATTTTTTCTTCTTACCTCAACCCTCAGTCTAACCCTGAGACTCCTTAGGCCTCTTACTACCCGTGTCTGCTGAACCAAACTGACCAGATCCAAAACCCCTCTTGTGTTGCCTATCCTTTATGGACTGCTCTTTATTTCTGACTCTCTCCACATCAAGGGCTGATGCTACCAATAGAGAGAAATCAGTGAAGTGGTGAGATGTCACTATCAGCCTGATGCTGTTATTCAGTCCGTCCTTAAACCTTCTGCACTTATCAGTTCCTGTAGGCATCAACTCCAATGCATATCCACTAACTCTCACGAATTCCTGCTCATATTCAGAGACTGTAAGCTGCCTCTGTCTCAGTGCCAGGAATTCTCTCATTCTGGCCTCCAAGTACACATGACTGACCTATTTCTTTCTGAATTCAACCAGAAAGAACTGCCAAGGGATTTGTGCAGGCTGTACTACTCTGGATACTATCACCCACCATCTATATGCATCCTCCTGTAGCAGTGACAGAGCACACTCCAACTGCTGCTCTGGGGTACATTGCAACAACTGCAATACCCTCTCTGTCCTCTCCAGCCAATACTCTGTTGTGGCTAGATCATCCTCCTTTTTACTACTGAAGTCAACTATGAAGGAACGGAAGCGTGAAAAACACAAGTTTATACCATTGAATTCAAAATTTTTCACCTAGGGTCACATGCATCATGCAAGATTTATTTTTATCTATTTGATTTCAATGATAAACAACATATTAAAACTCTTTTAATATGTTTTTGGATCTGTATTTGTCATTTAAGATTTTAAAATTAATCAGATTAATTTTAGAACCCTAGATTAAATCAAGAACGATTACACTAACCTCTTGATGCAATCGCAATGTTCTGCGCTTTGAGATTCGTCTTCAGGACACCAGATGTTGTCCCTCTAGCTTGTCCACACCAAGAATACCTATGGCAGCCCTTGAGCAGCTTCTAAAGCTTTTTCTATTAATTAGAAATTCAAGTTCTTCCTTTTAAGAGATTAGAGATGTAAACAGGACACTAGAAACAAT
The DNA here is from genome assembly GCF_030052815.1 of Hevea brasiliensis. NCBI lineage: Eukaryota > Viridiplantae > Streptophyta > Magnoliopsida > Malpighiales > Euphorbiaceae > Hevea > Hevea brasiliensis. The sequence continues at coordinate 98,969,242 of NC_079494.1, forward strand.
TTTCAGTGTTCTTAATTCAAGAGATTGATGGCTAATCTCTTTGAATTAATGAGAGATGAAGAAGAATAGATGAAAAGCCTCAAAGTGGCGTGACAAAGGAGAGGAGTGGCTGCTGGTTGCTTTTCTTTTCATAACAACACTTAAATAGCTAGGTTAACACATTAAACCCTTGCCACATGTCACCCTTTGATTAGCTCTAGGTTTAAGTGACCCAATCACATTGTGCCAAGTATCAAACCTATATTTAATCTTGATTTTAATCATCTTATATGATTGAAAAAAACATTTGGCAAGCTTATGTGTAATCCCATGTATCACCATCTCATGGTGCCACGTGTCACACTGTGAAATGACCAAAATGCCCCTGTGTCATAATTTTGAGTTCTTAACCCAAAATAATTATTTTTCTTCTTCTAATCAATTTATATCAAATATAAATTAATTAATTAATCTCTATTAATTAATTTCTCATTAATTAAATTCATATTTAAACACTTTAAATATAAATTTAACTTATACTATACATCCAATAATCTAGATTTAGTTTCAAGTCATGCTAGGGACTTTGCAATTTAATTGCAAACCAAACATATTTAATTAATCAATTAAACTCTTTAATTAATTAATTAAATCATATTTAAATAGGTGATAACTTGTGTATGTGTGTGACTTACTAGGCTCATTACTAATTGGCAATGAGACATGATATCAACTCTTAATATCATCAGAACTCTTTCTTACCATAAATGATTTCTCTAAATCATTTTATGAACCTCATAGACCATGGTTAACACCTAGCATAGCATGCCATGGCCACCCAATTAGTAATAAGGTTTACCTTAAATGAACCTATAATCATATGTTACCATGCACTAGAATCTCTCTGCATAAAATCCCAACTCAAGCTGGAGTCATGGTTTATGTCAAACTCCATTTGCTATGAATATTATGTTCTCTTTTAATTCCAGTTCTTGATTAAAAAGATTTTCTCATCAGAAACTCTTTTCTGAATAAATCTATCTGTCCTGGCCAGGAACTTGAAACATCAAGAACAATTAAATGAATATAGCATTTTATCTCTATTTACTTAGAGAAACAGATTCCATCTTGATCAACACCTACCTCCATATATAACTAGTAGGAGCCAACAGATGCCCATATACCCATACACAGTACAACTATGAAAGCAGTATCAAACTCAAACTACCTTATAAAAGATAACTGTGCTATCTCAGGTCTAAAGATTATATGCACTGATATGATTTATGACAAAACATTGACAAGAGTAAACTCCATGTGCTTGTCATAAGTGTCACTGGTTCGGCCTACTTATCATTTATAAGTGCCTATCATGTTTGTTATATGGCATGAGACTCACAATTCCATCTTATTTATATCTCATATAAATAACTTAGGAACAAACATGAATACAATCTTTCTGGATAAGTCATGTCCTTATTATGAAGTATCCTCGACTGTGAACCTATTTATGATACTTTGTACTAGAAATATTGTCACTCATATTCTTAACAACTTAAGAATAATATTTCTAACAAAATATCAATGGACCTTTTCTATTACACATAAATATATTATGTAAACGGAAAAGTGGAAATGCCTTTTATTAATAAAAATATGTACAAGATACATACTAAATGATATGCTCTAGGGTATACTACTAACAATCTCCCACTAGCACTAGAGCCATTCATTACAATATCTTAGACCTATCTTCTCAAGATGTCGGTCTAACTGAGTCTGTGACATAGGCTTAGTGAATGGATCAGCTGGATTTTCAGCTGATGCTATTTTCTGCATGGCTACATCTCCTCGCCCAACTATTTCTCTGATAATGTGGTAGCGTCTTTCTATGTGTTTGGATTTCTGGTAAGACCTTGGTTCCTTAGCATGTATGACTGCTTCATTATTGTCACAGTGTAGTGGAACTGCTGACTCAATGGAAGGAACTACTGTAAGTTTTGTCACGAACTTCTTTATCCAAACAGCTTCCTTTGCAGCATTTGATGCAGCAATATACTCAGCCTCTGTAGTGGAATCTGCAGTCGTGCTCTGTTTGGAACTCTTCCAACTGACTCCACCCCCATTACAAATGAACACATATCCAGAGGTTGACTTTCTATCATCGATATCTGATTGGAAATCAGAATCAGTATAACCATCCAATTGTAAGTCTCCACCTCCATAAATCAAGAATAAATCCTTAGTTCTTCTCAAGTACTTAAGGATATTCTTGTGACTATCGATGTTCCAAACCTGGATTGGATTGATACCTGCTAGTCAAACTAACAGCAAATGCGATATCCGGCCTAGTACACAACATTGCATACATTAAACTTCCAATAGTCGAAGCATATGGAATCCGGGCCATCTTATCTCTTTCTTCAGGTGTCTTTGGAGACATCTCTTTAGAAAGGTGGATACCATGTCTCACTGTTAACAATCCTCTCTTGGAATCAAGCATGTTAAACCTCTTTAACACCTTTTCCAAGTATAGACTTTGAGATAAACCAATTATTCTTTTCGCTCTATCTCTATAGATGCGAATCTCAAGAATATAGGTTACCTCCCCTAAGTCTTTCATGGAGAATGTATTTGACAACCATACCTTTATAGTCGTCAACATACCTGTGTCATTACCCATCAACAGTATGTCATCCACATATAAGACAAGGAAAGTGATAGCACTGTCACTAACCTTCTTATATACACATGGCTCATCCTCATTTTTTGATAAAACCAAAGGATTTAATGGCTTCATCAAAACGGATGTTCCAACTCCTCGAAGCTTGTTTCAACCCATAAATGGATCGCTTTAGCTTGCATACCTTGGAACCATCTTAGGATTCAAAACCCCTAGGTTGTTCCATGAAAATGTTTTCTTTAATGTATCCATTGAGAAAAGCTGTTTTGACATCCATCTGCCAAATCTCATAATCATAGTATGCATTTATTGCTAATAAAATCCTAATTGATTTAAGCATGGCAACAGGCGAGAAAGTCTCCTCATAGTCGATTCCTTGCCTTTGGCGAAACCCTTTCGCTACTAGCCTTGCCTTATAAGTCTCTACCTTTTCATCAGAACTAATTTTCTTCTTGAAAACCCATTTGTTCCCTATAGGTACAATACCTTCAGGTGGGTCAACAAGATCCCAAACTTGATTCTTATACATGGAATCAATTTCAGATTTCATAGCATCAATCCATTTTGAAGAGTTTATATCTGATATAGCTTCTTCATAGGTAAGTGGATCATCTCCATGATCTACTTCTTCATGAGTAGACAACTCTTGTTCTTCTTCATGAAGAAAACCATATCTCACTGGTGGATGAGATACCTTGGTTGTTCTACGAGGAACAACTGTAGATGTTTCATCAACGGGTATAGGTTGACTAGATAGATCTATATCCATTTGATCTGTTGATTGGTCAGAATTCTCCAATTCTAACTCTATTTGCCTTCCTTTGCCTCCTTCTTGAACAAATTGTTGTTTAAGAAATGTGGCATCTCTACTTATCACAACCTTTTGTGAAGTAGGCAAATAATAATATCCAAAACTATTTTTTGGATATCCAACAAATTGACCTTTTTCTGATCTGGTCTCCAATTTATCAGTGTTCAGCTTTTTGATATAAGCTGGACAACCCCAAATCTTAACATGCTTAAGACTTGGTTTTCTTCCATGCCATATCTCATAAGGTGTGGAAGAAACTGATTTTGATGGAATCCTATTCAGAATATACAAAGCTGATTCTAATGCAAATCCCCAAAAGAAGATTGGCATATCAGTATAGCTCATCATACTACGTACCATATCCAATAGGGTACGATTTCTCCTTTCAGATACACCATTCAGCTGTGGCGTTCCTGGAGGAGTCAGCTGAGAAACAATGCCATGCTCTCTCAAGTATTCATCAAATTCAGTACTCAAATATTCACCTCCACAATCTGATCAAAGAGCTTTAATACTCTTTCCTGTTTGATTTTCTACTTCAGATTTAAATTCCTTAAACTTTTCAAAGGATTCATGTTTGTATTTCATCAAATAAAAATACCCAAACCTTGATTTATCATTAGTAAAGGTAATAAAGTAATGAAAACCCCCTTTAGCCATTTCTTTAAATGGACCACATACATTTCAGCTCTTAACCCTTGTCCAATAAAGGGTGATCTAGTCATTTTGCCCTGAAGGCAAGATTCACAAGTTGGAGTAGGCTCAGAGCCCAATGAGGATAAAATCCCCATTTTCTCCAGTTTTGCAATCCTATCTTCTGCAACATGACATAACCTTAAGTGGCAAATATATTTTGAACTTGAGTTGGTTTTCATTATGGCATTGCATTCTTTTATATCACTTGCATTCAATTTGTTTTTGTCATTATTATCCAAATAATAAAGACCATCATTCATATAACCCAAACCAACATATTTATTTCCAAAATAAATATTGCAAATATCATCTGTGAACTGAAATTCATAGCCATTTCTAGTCAAACTAGATATAGAAATGATGTTCTTAAAAGCATCAGGTACATATAAAATATTATCCAAACACAAAACATGTCCAAACATGTAAAAGGATTTAGATCCTATGGCTAAAGCTTCAACAGTTGAGCCATTGCCAATCCGGACTCTAATATCTTGAGAACGCAAGCTGCTACTGTTTGCTAGTTCCTGCATATCATTAGAAATGTGAGAACTGGCACCAGTATCTAAAACCCAAGCTGTAGATGAACTATGAGTATCATCAGAATCTAAATAACAAGATATGGACATACTTTCCGAAGGTGTATCCTTCTTGTCCTTCAGAGAAGTAAGATACTCTGGGCAGTTCCTTTTCCAGTGCCCATCCTTTTGGCTGTGGAAATACTTTCCTTTGCCTCCATCAGCTTTAGTCTTCCTTTTCTGTTTAGCTATTTTCTTGGAAGGACCAGGAATCTGAGGTTTCTTTTTCTTATTGCCCTTCTTCTTGTTGGACTTTCCAGCAGAAGAAGATGCATCCAAAGCTACCTCTTTTCCTTTATTGCCTGGCATATTCTTTTGGGTAATAACCAGCATGTTGAGTAAACCAGCTAAGGTGCATTCCTGTTTAGTCATATGGAAATTTGTCACAAAATTCCCAAAAGACTCAGGAAGGGACTGAAGAATCAAATCCGTCTGTAGTTGGAAATCCATGTTGAAGTCAAGATGTTCCAACTGCTCAATCAGCCGAATCATCTTGTGGACATGATCCCCAACATTCTGTCCCTCAGACATCCTCATACGGAATAGCTGTCTAGATATCTCATACCTAGCATTCCTGATGTGCTCACCATACAACTCTTGTAGGTGAAGGAGGATCTCACTCGCACTCTGCATGTTCTCATGTTGCTTCTGTAACTCATTACTCATGGAAGCAAGCATGTAACACTTAGCTCTCATATCATGCTCCTTCCACTTGTCCAAAGTTTCATGTTCCTCTTATGTGGCCTCTGGACGTAAGGGACCAGGAACATTTGAATCTAGAACATATCCTATATGTTCAAGGTTCAGGACAAGTTTCAAATTTCTTAGCCAATCAGACAGATTAGGTCCTGTCAACCTATTGTGATCAAGTATGCTTGCAAGGATATTGGATGGTGGTGGTTGTTTTGTGCTCATTTTTATCAGAAAATTAACTACAGAAAATAACTAGATTAATTAGTAAATGTATCATGTAATTAACCAAAATGATTATGGTCTTTTAATCAAATTGGTCCTCCCACTAACTTAGCGAATCCTACACTTCCAAAGTAGAAAACGGAAATCCTAGTTGGATGGATTTCTAGTGGGTGATTAAATTCTTATAATTCTATTGATCATCCTCAGGTACATCCATTATTGGAATTATAATAAACTATAAGTGAGCAACTCCTTGCCCATCACATCTCATGTGAGGTTCAATCCTTTACCTAGCCCCTAATGCTCAAAATCTCAAGTACATCCATTATTGACTTATCTTGCATTAGTTAAGTTGATCCCATTGAGCCAGTAATTATGCAAATAATTTTAATGTCCTCAGGTACATCCAATATTGGCCACTAAACCATTTACATATTTACAACATCTCATGCTTAACAATTATTCTTAAGAAAATCTCTTAAATTAATTGCATCTTATGTAACTATTTAAAATTTCTTAAAATAATTGCTCCAATCGAGGGCCTATGTTATAATTACTTTAATTATAGCATTTCCAACTTAATCATTTGTTTGGAAGATTTTATGGTCATTCTAATTACTATTAAGGTCTTACTTTGCACATTATCCAATTAGCATGCATATATCATATAATAGCATACATTCCCATACATCTCATGCATTCATGGATAAGCAATAAATATGGTATGATCATGGACTTTCTAAGGGATTCAATTCTGAGCCACCAAGAATTGAATCAGGGCATTCCTAGGTGCATTTCATTCATTCATTCATTTTACAAGAGTTGCTGAAGGAGTACATAATCAACACTTTATCTTGAATTCCTCCCACTGGTCCCACCATTGCTCTTGATCTCCTTGAACTTCTTGCAATCCAATATTATATAGTAATCCTTGGCATACCAAGGCGAATTTACAAAAACTTAAATAAATGAAATTACAACCCAAAAATTATTACAAACTTAATAATACATGCCCAAAATAAATTAAAATTAATTAATTAATTTACAATCCCAAAGAAACATAAAAGAAATAAATCCAATCACATTGGTCTTTTATAGTCCATGATCATCCATCATGCATATCACTATTTAACAATTAAATAAAACATACATACTTAAATTAAATTGAATATCTCATATTCAACTTAAAAATTCAGATTTGAATATGATTCAAATAAATTTAAAAATTCAGATTTGAATCACATTCAAACAACTTTAAAAATTCAGATTTGAATCACATTCAAACATTTTTTAAAAAATCAGATTTAAATCACATTCAAATATTTTTTAAAAAATCAGATCTGAATTTTATTCAATCAATTTTAAAAAATCAGATTTAAATATGATTCAAACAACTTTAAAAATTCATATTTGAATCACATTCAAACAACTTTTAAAATTCAGATTTGAATCACATTCAAACAATTTTTAAAATTCTGATTTGAATCATAATTTAATTGTGTGATTAAAATTCTAATTAAACATTTTAATTAGTCATATGATGAACCTTTCATCATGCAACAATTGTAGAATTTAATAACAACCATGCGCACCATGATCTTCCCAAGCCATGCACACCATGTTGGAGTTCATCAAGCATGCCGCCACACCTCTTGATCCAACCAGCAATGGATCAATCATCTCATGATCAAATCACACAATTAAATCATATAATCAACAATCTAAATGGCAAGTATAGTGGCTCTGATACCAATTGAAGGAACGGAAGCGTGAAAAACATAAGTTTATACCACGGGCTATGGCTGAGGTATAGCTCCGGTGACCTGACAGAGCAGCTGAGTCATCTGTTCCAAGAAGGCCTGCTGTGCTCTCTGTGCAGTACCCTGGGATGACTCGGCTCTACTGCTTCACTCCCTACTAGGAGCAGGTGCGGGTGCGTGGCTCTCTACCTCCTCCTCTATCGATCCTAGAGGTCCATGCTCTGAAGGATCAGATGTCATCGATCCTATAAAATAGACAAAGAACCGATCTGCATTAGTGTCATCTCGACTCTATTTAAAGGCCCATGCATGTAATGCACTCTATCTATTTCTAACTATCAAGGTCTATGACCACCTAAACCTCTGCTCTGATACCACTAAAATGTGATGCCCCTTACCCGTCTACTATATAGCCGAGCAAGAAGCGCTCACATTCAGTGCCGGAGCACCCTATCTTGTCTTATTATATTCATTGTGAGCTTTTAATATCATTTAAAAGTGATAATCTATGTGTAGAAATTTTTTTTTTATAACTTATTTCTGTGGAGACCCGGACAGAGTCTTCTCTGTTTTATTAGCATCTGCCAGGTTCCACTAATCACCTGTTAACATATTCATATTCAGTTCACACATTTCCATGTCATATTTGCTTTTATCATATCATTCACAATTATTTATGAGATCTCAAAATGAAGTATCATCTATTTCATTCATATAGAAATTCATAGATAATAAATTATAAGTTTTCATTACAATCTCAAAGTTTAATTATAAGTCCAAAATGAAATACATCATAAACTAGTAATTACATCATGATTAGACATAATGAATGAAAATACTAGTTTATACATGGGCCCTACCAAAATACAAAAGACTGGTGAGGTGACTCTTGATGGTAGCAGATCTGGTCGGAGCTCTGTTCGAACACTGCTGTGGTGGCTGCTGTGGCGGCTGCTGATCTCCAGTACCTACGCGATGGAAAACCAACGCGCTAAGCATAACACTTAGTGGTGCATAATTTATAATAACAATGACTAATAATTGAAATAATAATGGCAATTCATAATTTTCTAGTTCTTTTACATTTTCATTGCACTTTGGAAACAATTAAAATTATCAGGATCTTTTCTATTTACTTATTGTATATTCAGTCTTCATTTTTCATTTTCAATGCCCAAGCTATAACCAATTATAAAAGCTGGATACACGAGAGTATACTAGTTAGACAACCATATATCTATCTAATATACGTCAGTCATGTCAGGCATGAAGCCTGCGAGTAGGCATTTAAGCCAGGTACAATATTAGGCACATTAGCCCATGGGTAAGCATACCAGACATATTTTATCTGTTAATGATTATTCCTATGGGCAGTACTGCTATCTGTAGTCCCTAATTGGTATACCAATTGATCCAAACTAAATAAATAAGTCTAGGTATACTATAGGCAATTACACATTATTACACAATTATTTGAGATGTTCATATCACTTGATAGTGCGAAAATGGGTCCCACATACCTCTTTCATATGGTTTAGTATTTAATAGCTTGTTAGGGCTAAATTCCCTACCATAAGATAATTTACCTCATAGACCTTTCTTTAGTTTTAGTTTTATGTCTTACTTTTACCTATCCATATGATCAGTTTGTAGCCCCTGTTTGGCCATACTTACTTCATGGAAGTTGTTCCCCTATGTCTTATCTTTATTTTCATTTTTGAATCATGTCAATTTGAGTTTTAGAACTCAAGTTATGGTAGGATAACCATGACTGACTCATTTTCAGATTCTGGTTCCTTAACTAGGCAACTGTTAGACTTAAACTTTACCTAATTAATGGAACATGTTACAGTCATTTTTAGGCAGGGTGATCTCAATAGAAATTGTTGTTCTATGTCTTATGATCATTGAGAAATTTGAATCACAATTTTTCAAGTTTTTTGGAATTATTTATGGCTAATTAACTTACCTGGGCTCATATACCCTGTGCCAACAGGTGTTTAGTTCAGGTTAGTGACTTCAGGTCACTTTTTGAGGTTCTTACAAGCATAATTTGGGAAAGGTTTCTAAAATAAAGTTGTCACCCTATCTCTTAGGTTTCTGGAAAGGTATGGCTCATCTCAATTGGATTTTTTTAGTGGGAGATATGACTAAAAGACTGTTTTGAGGTCAAATGAAGTTTGGTCAAATTTCAGGTTTTGATATAGTGATTTGTTCTAACTATTTGACCTAGTTCTCTTGATTTCTGGGTTTTGGTCAAAATATCAAATTTGTAGGTCTGTGTCTTGTGGACATTTTGCCACTAGTTTCATTACATTTGAGTTCTTGTAAACCAAGTTATGGTCATTTTTCCAAAACTGGTCAAGTGAGTTTATGTCTAGCAGTTTCTGGACAACCTAATTCTGGGCAATTTTGTGACCCAACTTGAGCCAGCAATTTGGTTTGGTTTTTGGCATTTCTAAGTTTAGTGGTCTTCATAAAAATTGTAGCTCTATATCTAAGCTTTCCAATGGTATCAGATTCAAGTCATTTAGACTAATATAGAGGGAGTTATGACCAAATGAATATGAACTATTCATTTGATCATTTTCTAGTTTTTATGCAAGGTCATCTAGATTTGGGTAGTGTTTAGGTTAAGTTTTTGACAAAATTTGGGCATGGTGTCTACATGAAAAATGGGCTATTTTGAGTCTAATTTCACCTTCAATTGGCTTCATACCAATTGGAGTCACACATTTTCAGTTATGGTTCAACAAACACACTGGACTCATTGAGTCCCAACCTGCAGAAAAATGACACTCCCAAAATTCAATATCCTCTAACTTTCTTACTTCAATTTGCATGCATAACACTTCTATAAGTAACAATCTCAACTCAATAGGTCAATTTCAAGCATTTACATAAAGTCTCCAATCATATACATAAACCCTAGTTTCAAAGTTTTAATTTGTACAAACACTACACAATCAAAATCCCAAACATATCAACTTATTAAACATTCTCATGGAACCATTTTTCATCACTTAAAAGCATCAAACCTCAAGGTTCCATGGCTGTCGAAATTTGGACATTACATTTTCTTATCATTTGTTTTCATTTTCATGTGATACTCACTCATCTTATCATTCTTACAATATTTAAAGAAGAGAGAAAGTGGTATCTTGCACTTACCTTGTGACACAACTTGCAAACTTTAATTTCTCTTCTTCAAATGGGTATCTAAAGCTTCCTTATAGTGTAGGGAGGAATTTTTGTGAAAAGGGCTATGGTTTTTGGGTGGAAGAAGCTTGGGAAATCAAGCTTGAAGCTTGAGTAAAAATGGTGGAAATGGGGAGTAACCAGCCGGCCAAGAGAAAGAAGAGGGAGTGGGGAAGAAGATGAAGGTTGTTGACTTTTGTCTCTAGTGCCTATTTATATTTTTACTTTTGTGTACTTTAAATTTTTAAAATGTCATTAGCTTTTCTTTTCTTTTCTTTTCTTTTCTCTTCTCATTTTTCTAATTTATTTCATAAATTTTAATTTATGTTAATTATTTTATTCTATAAATTTTAATTTGAAATTTAGGTCAAATTTCACCTTTGAGAGTGAAATGACCAAAATGTCTTTCATAGTGCATATCGAGTTATTTTATTATTATTGTACCATTTAATAATTTCTCTAAATTTTTATTTTATTTTCTCAAAATTTTTTCTATATTTTATTAACATTTATTCCATCAATTCATGCCCCCTCACTATAGTTTAAGTATAGTTCCAGACATTCTAGCTGTCTGAACAGACATTAGTCATCGGAACAGAGATTATACGGACTATCTATGGTGAGGGCGTTACAGCAGGGGCACGTTTATAGAATTTTTGAAGTTGGTTTGGATGATTTTTGAAAAATTTTAGTTTTAAACTTCATAGCTAAATTGTCTGATTACATGAGTTTTGTCTGATTTGACGAGCCCAAGAGGGTTGTGTGATGTTGTTGAGATGTGGCCTGAGGCCTTTGGTTATAGAAGTATTGTTTGAGCTACTTTGTAGGTTGGGTAGATCTTAGATACAGGGAAAACTTTGTTGAATTTTCAGCATAAATTAGGATATCTTTGACTCTTTAAATCCTTGCTTTGTGAAAATGCTGATAAATTCATAATATAATTGTTTTAGCTGATCATATCAGCCTTCTTCTTCTGCCTAGCCTCCACAGTAACTTGTGGTTGATTTGTAAGTAGATATTGATTTTATTTATAATTTCAGTATTATTATATATTCAATGCATGCCCATATATTCACTTATAAATATATGTACATAGTTAATTTCTAGGCATGTATTGTATTGCATATTTAATTAATGATATTATTGTGGATATCGCCTTTAGGTTATTTGGAGTTGTGTGCGTGTGTTGGCGTGCGTGTGGTGTGTTTATGGATATGAGTAAGACCGGTAGTCGCTGCTAGAGCTTGACTCGTTGAGACTTGATCCTTTTTATGGATAAGTTGGGGTGAGTATAGCTTTGAGTTGATCTCACTGACCCTCGCATTTGGATTATTAAGAAAAAGTCTGGCTCGAGTTGATTTCCCCTGGTAGAGGTTGGAATTAAGAGAGCTGTATAGGTAATTAGCTCCTATATATATATATATATATATATATATATATATATATATATATATATATATATATATATATATATGACATACGGTTGTGTGAGTACTCCAAATTGCCTTTTATGTGAATATGATTTGATTTGTTTGAAAATGTATGTGTATGTTGAATTGCATACTTAAGGATACATTAGCCTTAGATAGTTGTAGAAATTATATTTAAAATCAATATCTTACTCTTTGAGTCGAACATTCACTCTTGTTTAACTATTTTTCCCAAGTGACAGGAGGGCTCTTTGATATTAACCTGGTTTCTTTCTCAAAGGTTTACCAGAAGCAGTTTCATTGCATTTTTATTTTCTCATTTTATATTCTAGAACTCTACATGTACCAGTAGTATATTAAACTTTTTGGGGATTGTAACAACTTCTTCAACTGGGTGTTGTAAAATTTATTATGTGATTGTGATTGTATGGAGGAGCTGAGGTCCCATTGGACTATATTTATTTGTTTGAGGATTGTAAGGATGAGTTGAGCTCCTCAGTTTTGGATATATTATGCTTACAGGTCGGTTGAGCTAAAAACTACTTGTTGGATAGTCCAATTTATGCTGAACTCTGTCCACTTATTTTCTTGAAATTAGACTATAATTATGAGTCTCATAGTTGAGTTAAGAATAGTTAGACTTACTATGGTTTTCAGAGGCTTTATGCTAATTCAAATCCTAGTATCAATTCAGCCCAGAATTTGGGTCATGACAAAGGATCTCTCTCTCTCTCACAAAGTTTTTCACAAATTTGATATGTGTTTCTCTAACAAATAGGAGAGAACTTCATCACACATAGATTACTACCTATTAGAGATTTTTATGCAAGGAATCACCTCCTCGTCGTAACTCATATTTTCTGAGATATTGTAAGTCTACATGTTAAGCATTTAAGGTTGCTCCATTTTCGCTTATAACACTAATTAATTTTTTTTTAATTTAAATTGAAAACACATAAAGAGGATTAACTTTTTTTTTAAAGATTAAGCCATTTTTAAATATTATTTTTTTTTATCTTAATGTGCGTTATACATTGATTTACTCATTATATAAACTTGTGATTTAAATTTTTTTATATAATTTTCTTTTAACTTTTCATATATGATATAATATTATCATATTATATTTTTTAATAGCTAATTAAATTTAGTCATTCATTAGTACAACTATATTTTATTTCTAATTAAAGTTGATTAAAAAAATATAAGAAAATAAAATTAATAAGTTATATTACTTTAGTAAATTAAAATATTATAAACAAACACATGAAATAAAAATTTTAATTTATATTACTTTAGTGATTAAAATATTATAAATAAAATATCACAAAAATATTATGTGAATATGAATATTTTGATCTTATAAATTAAAATTTATTATTTACTAAAATTTATTTTCAAAATAGTTTCAATTTTTTTAATAAAATTATTATTATCCATTTAAAATAAAGATCGTAAGGCAAAAAATATATATTTTATTGCTTGACTATATCTTAATGATATAAGAATTTTAAAATTAATTATTTTTTTATAAAGATGTTTTGATTTAGTATTTCGGTATATAATAAGAATAAGGAAGGGCATTTTTGAAATCCCAATGTTCCTCCTTTCTCACTTTTTTATTTTTTTTTTTAACCTTTTGCTATTATAACAAATTCCTTAATTTTTGAGAATTTTATTTTAATTTTAAATATTTACTATTTTTAATGAGCAGTTAAAAATAAAATAAATCAATTGTCAAAATTATGATACGTTAATTAACTAAAAAAGAAACCAATAATTAAAATTATATCACGCTAGCTGATTTAAATCAAGTTTTACTATAGGTTAAAAAAATTTTAAAACTATGCTAAAATTGTAAAAAAAAAATAGCTATAATTATAAAAATTAAAAAAAAATGATATTAAGCTGCTAAATTATATATTATTATTTATTATTAATAAAATTGTTTATTAGTTAGGATTTTTATTTATATGAGTGTTTTTTGAAATAAGATTTATAATAAAACTAAAATTTTAATATGCTAATTATTATTTCTTGTAAATTAAAAAATTATAAAAATAATTTGATTAGTTCATAAATTCTTCAATTTATATTTTAATATTTATTGTTTAATTATTTAAAAAGAATACAAGGCTATAAGTAAAAAAGTTATATATATATATATATATATATATATATATATATATATATATATATATATAATTAAAAAATTGAAATATTTTAAAAAAAAAGGTATATATAGTAAATTTATTGATGAAAACTTAAATTATATAATTTGAAAATACAGTGCTCTAATTATATTTTAATTTTAGCCTTTAATATAACTTTAAATACTCATATATTTACATAATTAAATAAAGTTTAAAGATAAAAAAATCAAAACCTTTTATGTCAATAATCAATTTTAGTTATCTACCCAAAAAAAATTATCAATTTTAGTCTAAACTTTTAATTTTATCAATTTGATCATAAAAATTTCTAATTATTTTCAATTTTAGCAATAAATTTAATTAAATCAAATGAACTCATCAATTGACAAAAATAATCCAAATTTTATCTTTTATTATCAATTTTAGCTAGTCCTTTTAATTTTATTAATATATTCAATAATTTTAGTATTTTTATTTTTAATTAACTTCATTTTGATAAAAAATAATAAATTAATAATATGTCTAATATTATTATCTTAATTTTTTTTTATTTTTTTCTCTCCCTCTTTCCACTTATATTTTTAATTTACATTTTTCTTATCATTTTATTTTAAATTTAAAGAAAAAAAATCAAATATTTAAAAATGAAGTATGAACAAATAACATAACCAAAATAAATGTAATATGATTTTCAAAACAATGAAAAAAATTAATTAAAATAATATTTTTGTCAATTTAAAAATAACTACTAAAAATGATATAAAAATAAAAGGATTGTCAAATATTAATAATGTAGGCAAATACTTGAATTACTTTTGTCAATTAAGTAATCCAATTAGGTTAATTGCTAAAATTGAAAATAATGTAAAAATTTGATATTAAATTGCTAAAATTAAAAGGTTTGGCAAAAAAAAAATTTATAAAAGTTATGATTTTTTTAGTTATTTAGCTATTAAATAATAATGTAAAATTTATTTAAATGTATAAAAAATTGAAATAAATGAGCATTTAAATTTGATATTTTTATTTTTTTATTATATTTTAATACAAAATCAAAATTTACTTTTGTTTCAAACGATTAATTATCCAAAAATAGTAATTTTTTATTTATTAAATTTATAAATTATAATATTTTATTGACATAAAAATAAAATTTATTTGAAAATGGGACTAATTAATAAAAACATTATAAGCACTTTTTTAATTTTATTTAAAATTTTAATTAATTTTATCAAAATTAAAATATATATATATATATATATATATTAGTTTTATTCTATTTATCTAAATTAGTCAAAATTCAAAAACATTTATAATAATATAATTAAGTTTTGAATAAGCATTATTTTTTAATTTATTATATTGAAAAATAATTTGAGAATGTAAAAATATTTTATTTTTATTTCATTTTTAACAAAAATGAAATAAATGAAAATTTATTTATATATAAAAATAAATTTCAAATTTAGTTAAAGCTATATTGTACTAAATATCAATAATTAAAAAAACAAAAAAAGGCCATAGTGGTATATTATAGAAATTGACATTATTTAGGATTTAGGAACAAATTTTACGGTGTTAAAAGTTATTAGTAATGATAATATATAGAAAACTTGCTAAAATTATTAGCAACATATCTTTTTATCGCTAAATGGTATTAGCAATAAAATTCTATATTAACCACATATTATCGTCACTAATATACATTATTAGCGATGAATTATTAATGTTTTTAGAAATCCTAATTAATGTTCCCCTTCACACACACATATTCACTTATTAATTTTTTGATTTTAATTAATTACTTCATATAAAATTTTCTATTTAATTGAAGTTATATTATAAGTAGAATTAAAAATTTTAAATTTATTTAAATATTAAATTAATTTAAATAATAAAAAATATAATTGTAATTAATTTAAAAAAAAGAGTATTTTTTGCAAAATCAATGTTTCTCCTTCTCACATACAACTCAACTTAATTCAACTAAGTCTTTATTCCAAAAATTTGGAGTCTGCTATATGGATTCTCTTTCTCTAATTTAAATGATTTTGGGTTAAATCATCGGAAATATATAATGTTTCTAGGTCGTGTTGTACTACTCTTCTCCAAGTCAGTTTAGGTCTACCTTTTCTTTTCTTTTTATCCTCTACCCTAATGTGTTCTACTTGTCTAACTGGAACCTCTGTATGTCTACGCTTCACATGATCAAACCACCTCAATCTCCCTTCTCTCAACTTATTCTCAATTGGTACCACTCATACCTTTTCTCTAATACTCTCATTACGGATTTTATCTAGTCTAGTATGTCCACTCATCCACCTTAACATTCTCATCTCCGCAACTCTTATCTTAGACACATATGACTCCTTCAGTGCCTAACACTCACTACCATATAATATGGCCAGTCATATGGCTGTACGGTAAAATTTTCCTTTTAACTTATTGGGAATCTTAAAATCACATAAAACTCCGATGGCACGTCTCCACTTCAACCATTCGGCTTTAATCCTATGACTAACATTCTCCTCACATCCCCCATCTACTTGAAGGACTGAGCCGAGATATTTAAAGTGATTACTTTGGGACAGTATCACTCCATCCAAACTAATTCCTTCCCAATGACCAGTTCGGCCTTCACTGAACTTGCAATGCATGTATTCTGTCTTCGTTATACTTAACTTAAAGCTATTTGACTCTAGAGTACTTCTCTAAAGCTCTAGCTTTCTATTAACTCCTTCTTGCATCTCATCTATCAGAACTATATCATCCGCAAATATCATGCACCAAAGGATACTCTTTTGTATATGTTTCGTTAATTCATCTAAAACTAATGTAAAAAGGTAAGGGCTTACAGCTGAACCTTGGTGTAATCCAACTAAGATAGGAAAATCTCTTGTGTCCCCTCCCACTGTGAGCACAATAGTAGTTGCTCCTTCATACATGTTTTTCAATACTTGTATGTACCTAATAGATATTCCATTTTGTTCTAACACTCTCCATAAGACATCTCTTGGAGCACTATCATAAGCCTTCTCTAAATCGATAAAAACCATGTGTAAATCTTTCCTCGCATCTCTATATTTCTCCATCAAGCTTCTAATGAGAAAGATCACTTCCATAGTTGAACGACTAGGCATGAAGCCAAGTTGATTGGGAGAGATAAAAGTATCATGACGTAGTCGATGTTCCATAACTCTCTCCCACAACTTCATAGTATGCCTCATGAGTTTAATTCCCCTATAGTTTGAGTAACTCTATACGTCTCTATTATTTTTAAAAATATGTACTAAAATACTCATCCTCCATCTATCAGGTATTTTTTTAAAATTTAGAATCTTATTAAATAATTTAGTTAAGCATGCCACTCTCATATCTCCCAAACACTTTCACACTTCAATTGGTATTCCATCGGGTCCACAGGTTTTATCCACTTTCATTCTTTTAGGTGCTTCCTTTACTTCTAAATATCTAATCCTTCTAGTATAATTCACATTTTTTTCTATTGATCTGTAGTCTATATTCACGCGCTATTACCATTTTGACTATTATTAAGAAGATCATCAAAATAATTTCTTCATCTTTTTTTAATGTCATCATCTTTCACCGACACTTTTCCTTCTTTATCCTTAATTCACCTAACTTGATTGAGATCTTGACATTTCTTTTCTCTCCTCCTTGCTAATCTATAAATACCTTTCTCTCATTCTTTAGTTTCAAGTTTCTCATATAACTTTTCAAAGATCTGCGCTCTTACTTGACTAACGGCATTTTTTGCTTTTTTATTTGCTATCTTAGGTAATTTTTTTTTTCTGCTTCTCACATGTTTATATAATATAGATTATTAAGTATTTTTTAAAAATTGGCAGTGAAGTTTGATTGCAGTATGAAGAACCCATGCACTGGGATCCATCTGGAAGATATGAACCTGACTTACGTGAATCAGCAAACTTACGCATCATGCAACAATGCCGATGGAAAAGCTTATGGTTTCGTTCAGCCTAGAAGCTGTCTGTAGATACATAAATGGGCTACTGCCTGGATCGTGTCTTATTTTAGTTTATGTTCATAAAATCTGATGTAGCTGATCATCAGTAAGCAATGTCTATTTGCCTCAGCAAGTCGCTTTTCCAGCACATTGTTGCTGCTTGGAGCCCAGCCTTGCAATTAGGTGGAATGGAAATGGATTAATGTGTATTTGAAAAGATATAGTTGAACCATATGTATTTGTTTCATCCGAAATTATAATTAATCCATGCATCTATGTTATTCATAAGAGAATAGTAAGATTATTATATAATTAGTGTAATAAACAGAACTGTATATATATGATAAATTGAGGGGTAAAAACCAGCAGTTAGTCCTATCCATGGCACATAGCTAGGTTATACTCAGTACACCCAAATTGCAATAATACAATCTATTAATCAAGCCAATCAACAGATTACACCAATCAACAAACCAATTACATGATCCTTAAAAACTAATTACAAAAAGGCAATCAAAACTTGCCACACAATTCTGTCTTTGGAAGATAGTCTGCCATATTTACAACTAACGGTATGCCTGTACCATGCAAAACTCTCTGCTTCGGGAGATGTTTCTCTCTGAATTTTCTCTTAATTCATTCAACATAAATGATTTTTCTTTTATTCTAATAATAATAATTTTTAAAATTAATTTATTATATAATTAATTAAAAATACCTTATTTATTTTTTGATACATAATTAATGGTAGTTTCTATAATATTTTTGAATAAATTGTAGGTTCTATAATTACTTTATTTAAAATATAGTATACTTAATTTATTCACAAAAGTAAACTTTACTGATCTATTGATCAAAATACCTTAGTCACACTTTTTGATCCAATAATATTATAAATCTACATTATTTTAAAATTTGATTTATCATTCCAATTAGTCCTAAATTAAATAACAATGATATTTCTAATTGAAACAATGAATTTAATCCTAGGGAATTGTAATTTTAATATATAAATGATTTTAGTTTTTATCTTTATTTTTTAATTTTATTATATAATAAGAAAATAATATTTTAAAATTATCATCAATTAATACTATGTACTTTATTTTTATTACTTTTTATGTAGATTAAACTTTTTATCTCATTGCCTTTTTAATAAAATTTTTATAATATTATAAAAATTATTAATAAAAATTATAACAGATTAAAAATACATATCAAAGATATTAAATATTTTGAGATTAATTAAATTATACGATTATTTTCATCATTTTAAAATATCAGAATTTTTTATATTCACTTAATATATTAAAGAGAGATAATATATTTAATATTATCTTCATTCAATCCTATTAATATTCTTCTTAAAAAGGAATACTAATAATCTAAAAAATATAAATAGAATGCAAAAGGGAAAAAAAATTATGTCTGTACCATATAAAGTTATAAGTATATAAAATAAATATATGTTAATATTTACAATAGCATTAAATAGTTGATTATGTATATTAAATGAATAAAAACAATTATCTTAAAATTTATAATTAAAATATTAAATTTAAATTTAAAAGATTACTTTTTATTAATTTTAATTAATATATCTAAAAATATATTTTTACAATAATTTTAATAAACGATATATGAAACAAACTCTATAAAAAAATTTACTTTATTATTAGGGGTTGTATTTAAAAAAAAAATACTAAATAGATTTTAATATGTAAAATATTATTTATTTATAAATTTAAAATATAAATATGTGAAGACCGTAAACTACATGTATATTAAATTTTACCAATATTAAGTCCTAATTCTATTTTAGGGAAAATATTAAGTTATAATTAAGGGATGCTATTTGTATACATTACAAAATGAACAAAATAATATATGATAATTATTAAATAACATTAATATCTTCCATTAGGATGTTCCAAATTTACTTTTTATTAAATTAATTTATTGTGAACAAATATTCAAACGTAATTATTTTTATAAATTAGGTTGGGCATGTAATTTTTTTTCTTGGAATTTTATTACCTTATTATTTTTTTTAATATATTAACATTCTGATTTTTAATTTTCTTTGAGAAATTAGTACTCAATTTGCCTTTTTAATATTTATGGTTTTTTTTTATTGAGTTTTATATATAGTTTCTCTAGTTAATTGACAGAAGAAGGGTGTCATCGCTTATTAAAATCATCTTAGTATTTATAAACTAATTTAAATTTATAAATATTTTAAAAAATTAATGTTAAGAGTTTATTTGACATTTTTTTAGATATAATTGACTTCAATTAGGACTTGATTTTAAAATTTCATTTAAAAATAATTCCAATACCATTGAGCTAATCTTATTGGTTTATTTGAAATTATTATTTAGATTTTTATTAAAAAATATTATCTTAAATATATTAAATAAATGTCAATATTATCTTAAATATATTAAATAAATGTCATTAAATTTATATATTTTAATAATAAAAATTTTAAAATATTTAAACAATTATGAAATTTTATTTTCACATATTATTTATTTTATTTTATTTTAATTTTTTATAATTCATAGCCTTGAAAACGTTCAGTTTTATTTAATATTCATAATTTTAATAATATTATTTTTTAATTTAATTTATTATAAAATTTTAATTTAATTTTTAATACATTTTATTGCTCAGATATTATTAATTATAAATTTTTATTTAAAATTATGAAAAAATTAATGAATATATAAAATAAAATAAAAATATTATAGTACACATATAAATTGATATAGTTCCTACGTTTAATTTATTATAGGAAACAAAAACATAATTTATTATATAATAAAATTTTAAGTTTTTAACATATCATATAAATGATGTTAGACTCCTATTAATATTACAATCCAATTATAAAAATTTAAAGACAATATTTTTTTTACATAATGTTTCTTTTTTCCTTTAAATTGAAATAGAATTATAATATATAAAAGATTTTATTTTTTTCTCTTGTATTAAGTATTGATAATAAGATGTTTTAGCAAAAACTGTATTTTATAGCCTTATATAAAGGCTATAAGTTACTTGATTTTTTATTTTTTTCCATTACATTATAATAATATTTCATTCATTAATTTGTACAGAAAAATATATTAATTTAAGTAAATTGTAGCAAAAATTAATAGTTTTTTCATTCATTAATATATACAAGAAAATAATTAATTTATGCAAATCACAGCATAAATCAATTCAATTTAGATAAAATGAAGAGAAAAGTCTCTTTACAGTAGAGTATATTATTTTAAACAAATTGATTTTTTAGTTTATTAATAATACATTCTTTTTAGTTTATATATATATATACTTATTAACTTTTTATTTTAGTTAATTACTTCTTATAAATTTTTTATTTAATAAAGTTAAGTATAAGTTGTCAAGACCCAACTTATAAGCCGGACCGGCACTAGGACATGGGTCAGCATAAAACCCCCGAGGCTTGTAGTAAGCCTTACTGTTTCCCAACCCATGACCTGACCCACAATTTAGGCTCAACATGCATATAAAATAATTTAAATTTAATTATTATAATTTTATTTTGGGCAATCTTAACACAATAATTATCAGAAACTAAAATTAGGGGAGCCCAACTCAACCCTTTAATCTTATTTACAAACTATTAAAAATCATAGAAAATTTTCATTTATTAATACAAAAACTTAAACTTATATAGTCCCTGACAAGATTAATGCTACTGCTAGTACATGCGAAGTTCTAAATTACAATTTAAAGAATAATAATACAATTAAGTAATTATTGATAACCTGCGAGAAAAGAAGCAGGTTATTTTGAAAAAGGTCTCCTCTTGTAGCCTGGAAAAATAAGGTGAACAGAAGTGAGCGTTCGACTCAGAAAGTAAAATACTAATTTTAACCACAATTTCTATAGCTATCTAAAGCTAATGTATCCTAAGGAATGGAATGCAACATCATCATAAATTTTATACAAACCACATCATAACAGAAAAAAGGCAATTTAGAGCACTCACACACCCAACACTGTTTAAATAGTACATATATGAGAGTTGATCCCCTATACAGCTCTCTTAAACCAACCTCTGTCAGCGAGTATCTCTCAAGCCGTGTCTACCCGTCCTGTCCATAACCAATACCATAACACACACATGCCAACGCACGCACACTGCTCCAAATTACCACAAACAACATCCATGGCACTTCATCAATTATGAATGCAATATAAAACGTGCCTAGTGTTTAACTACATAGATACATATTTATAAGTGATGCATAGGCATACTTGAACATATAATAATATCGAAATTATGATTAAAATTAATATTTTACTCACAGTACACTGAGGACTATTGTGGCTACTGGATGGAGAAAAATAGCTAATCTCGATCACTACATAATTATATTAAAAATTTATTAGTACTAAGTTAAAATAAAATTCTAAAGAAACAACAGACAGCCTAATTCATATAAGAAATCCGGCAGAGTTTCTCCTATACCTGAGACCTACCCAACCTGCAAAAATGGCTCAAATAATACTTCTAAACTCAACCCATATCTCATCATCATTATATAGCCCCTCCTGGTCCGTTCAAACCAGGCAATACTCACAATCTTAAAAATTACATTTTAATCCCTATAATTGACATTTTATAAAAATCCACTCAAATAAGCTCTAAAAATTCTAAAATTTTACTCCGCAGTCTTTAGCAATATTATAAGGCCATTGCAAAAGGAATCAAAATTTCTGATCATCCACGAATATTTTATGAATTTTATTCTAACCCAATACAAGACAAAAATTGAGTAATATAGAGTTTAGGTTTACCTATGCTAAATCTGACACTTGGAACGCATCCAGAACATCTGAAAATGCTAGGATTAACTATAATATCGATCACATTCTAAGACGGGCTGCTAGGCAGTCGGATTTGGCTAAGAATGCGGTTTTGGCACTGGTAAGCTATCTTCGATTCAATCGCACCTAAATTATGCCTAAAAATTGTTAATAATTATCATAAAATTATTTTTGATTTTTGGGAATTGAACAAGTTCAAAAATCTCACAAAGCGATCTGGATTGTCTGATTATCGCCTTTTTCAAATGGTGTCCGATCGGAGCGGGACCTGTCCTATCTCGAAGATTTCGCTATCCTGAGTCCATCGGTGGCCTCGGATATCCGATCACCAGAAACTCGCCGAAAAGCCCACTACCCAAAACTTTCTCTCTCTTCTTTCTCTCTCCTTGGAACTACGATTGTCGGCGACGATTTGAAGCACCACCGGTCGAGAAAAGTGCACTAAGTCATGAGGAGGTGAACGCCGGTGGCACTACAGCCATCCGGTGTTAGAAACGTCGAGAATCGAGGCCCAAAGCTCCGACGATGCACGACTTCTCACTCTCATCCTTCCTCACACTTTTACGACCAGAGCTCGCCATCGAGGCGTCGTCGGAGGTCACTGGTGTCAAGGGTGGTGGTTGGAAACTCTGGCCGGCGATGGGTGGCGGGGGTGGTGGTCAGAAGCAAAGGAGAAGGTAGGGAGAACGAGGGAATAGGGGAGAGAGAAAGAAAGGTGGGGGGGGGGGGGGTGCACTACATTTGGGTTTCTATTTTTTTTTTTTTAACTTTTAATTTTATTGAAATCTCTGAACTTTTCTTATTTGTTCACATAGGTCCCTAATTTTTCTTTAATACATTTAAATTGATAATAATATTTCATCAAACATTTAATATGGATGTTTAAAACTAGTCATATAAATAAATAAATAAATAATAATAATAATAATAAATATAATAATAATGATAATGATAAAAATAATAATACTTATAAAATAAATACCCGTTTAATAAAAATTACCATTATAAAATATTAATTTAAATTCATGAATAAAATATAAATAAATTATTAGCTCAATAAAAGAAAATAATAAAAATATGTTTATTAGAAAAATTGGGTTGTTACATTCTTCCCCCCTTAAGAAAAATTTGTCCTTGAATTTTCAAACAAATTGAGGATAAATAAAAGAAGATTTTTGGAACAAGTGCGATCATTATTCCTCTAGCTATACAGAGATGGTTGAAACATTTTATTCTTCGAACTCTTCGTATGCTATAGATCACATTTTACTACTCTCTGATTCTACTATAGTGTCCTAACTGTCATTATTTCTTCCTAGAGTGGCTCTTATTTCTTAACTATTTATTAACCTTTTTTTATGACATATCAAGTATTTACTATACCTCATTGCACTTGACTTAATGTCTCATAACTGTAATCAACTTGGTGCTTACCTCTCTTTCACTGCATCCTAAGATGTCTTTTAGTGATTTCGGTCCCCATTTTTCTATTCTAACAACCTCTGTTCCCCAATGACATAACTTATGTTCCTTATTCCATGGTATCCTATGAGACGTTTTCCTATAGCACCCATCATAGGCATTCCGTTCAACATCTTTACTTGTCCTATGACCTTAATAGTCAACACCTAAGCATCTTCTTATTTTCATGATACTTTAAATTTCCAATTTATTTGTGTCATCACTAAGGTACTTAGACTAACCTCTGTCCATCTTATGTAACTAGTCAGGTAGAGTTCCCTCCAAGGGCCAAGTGTATCATTTATCAACATTGGAAAGTGAACTGGGTCTCTCCTTTTGTGACAAAAGTGTTTGTGTTCCCTGACAACCTAGTTAGTGCGACCTTATCATTTCCCACTCCTTTTCTGGAATGGAAGTATCTTGACTTCTTCCTAATGGTTTTGATCGTGTGATGTACTTTTTTATATATTGGCACTTAGATCAAGGCTCTACTACTCCCTTAATCTATTATCTCATTATAACTTTTTTTAAACATCCCTTAGTGTATCCTTTGCATACTTATTCCTCCTCATTCTCCTCATTATAACCAACTCTGTTTCTGCGATTGTTGATATCTTTTCAACCTGCTGTACTTATTCCTTAATCTTAGTCCTGTCTAACCCTTACACCTTTTCCTTTAAGGATGTCCATCGCATCATCAACTTTAACTTTCTCTTTATTTCTTAATCTTATCTTGATTACCAGTTCCATTACTTCGAAAATTCTAACCTTACGATTGACTCCTACCAGCACATTCTTCACATTATGTAACACTTAAAATTAACCATAGAAAAATCATTTTGTATCCCCATTCCCAACTTAACTATCGAAATATTTATCATTCCCTACCAGCCTTAGTAGGAAATTGCTCATCCTAGATGGATAAGAGCCCCAGAAACTATAAGTTCCACCCAAACTAGCATGGCTATGGGAAATGTGTGCTATACCATAATTCCAGATAAGATACTTCATGTGTTCATTGTCCTTAATATAACCACATATACTGCCCATAGCTCTTCAAACTTCAGCCTCAAATTTTCCCATTAGCAACAATTTCATCTATTGAAACTCATCCACAATTAGTACTTCCTCTAGCTCATAGTTTAAAACGGTTGCAAGCCTTTATAACTAACTCAATTTAACTCCTATCACTACTCCGATCGTCCTTTCATACTTAACATTAGGCACACCCTTATCATCATTTTTGCCTCAAAAGATTGGATATATACTAATGCCTATCAAATTTTCAATTAATTGGGTCACTTTGACACAACCTCTCTTCTTAACATAATCTCCTAGAATCGAAACACGAGCCAATTTGAAAAGAAGGAGAAATGTTCTCGTACCATTTATGGTATACCATTGTTTGATAAACAAGATTTAACTCATACCCCTTGTCTCCCTTTTTAGTTTCATTATTTCTTTGTAATTATTGTGCTTTATTACAAGACATCAGTTGTATCAACCATTTGTTATACTGTTGTCCTGCCTGACATATTATCTTAGAATTTACTATTTCCTTTTTACTCTCCATTTATCTTCTATACTTATAATTATTTGTCTAATGCTCCTTATACTTGGTTATATTCTAGAAGATAAAGCACTCACAGATTCTTTCAGATATACTCCAATCTTACCAACAATCACTCCTCTAATCCATGTACTTCTTAATATCTTATAATTACACCTATACCTATCTTATCCTATTCTGACCTTTACTAGCGTTCTTCTACATATTATCATACTATTATTATTATTATTATTTTATATAATTATCCTATCGATCACACTGAAAATATCTGTCTAACTCCAATTTTAGACTCTAGGTCTCACCATTCCAAATTTTAACATCAAACATCTGTGACATTATCCCTCATCTTGCATATTTAAATCCCTTATGTTGACTTTTATCCAGCTTACTCCTACTGATCTTGCTTCTTTATCTGACAATACAATTCAAGTTATCACAGTACGCTCAACAGCTACTACCTATTTTGGTCACACACCTCACCTAATTTCCATTATACTGTCAACAACCAAAATGATTCTTATGTCATTACCCCATTATCCTACCTTGGGGGTAGAAAATAGATAAGGTCTAATCCAGATCCTGTAATTCTAAGCTCTGGGTTCAAGCTCCTAACACTACATCAATTATGACTTGCTCTAAGTCCTGCACTTCTGGGTTCCATAACTTGACAATGTTCTTCCTAATGCCATCCTTTTCTATGCTCTTTATCCTTACTTTTTTTTTTTTTTATCTCGTTTACCCTTCCTAGAACCTCATTCACTTCCTCGGTATCTTGGCTCTATTCTTCCTAATCTTATCCTAATTTGTTTTTCCAGTTTATCCTTTAGCCAACTCTTTTTATCTTACCCAAATCTGAACTTTCACTCTTTCATTCTTTAGCTCTATTTTCTTTTTGAACTCGATTGTCATGTCAGAAACTTATACCTTTACACTATCCCTACCACGTCATCTATACCTCAATGTTACTCAGAATTGATCCTCTAACTACCCTAGCTAAACTTCTACTGGCATTCAGGCTATCTCTCTTACTGCATTTTAACCACACTCCATCTATATATATATATATATATATATATATATATATATATATATATATATATATATATTTATTTATTTATTTATTTATTTATGATTTATCGATGCTAACTTTTGTCCTTTTCCTTTACTTTATTTGGAGTATACTTTTGTCTTAAGCATTAAGAAGCTAAGGATAAATTTAGGGAATAACAGTCATACTTCTCTTTTGTGATCTCTGTTCTTACCCTTTTGGACTGCATACTTCCCCCTACTACCTTGGGGAGGGGATCTGTAGCGACTCTAATTTCTCATATCCATTTAATTAGCTGAAACTTAAACTACTAGGAATCCAAACCCGTCATTCAATTTAAAGGCTTACATACATCTTGATCTTACATCTTATGATTCCTATATGGAACTTGTACCCTCTCCAGAATACCTGAGCTAACAACTCTTTATCTCATGCTACAGTCCCATCTAGGACACTATTCCATAAGTCATTATTATCAGTAATAACCTTCGATGCCTTCTGAAAAGATAGGACTATACCCTAAGTTACTACAATAAAGGTACTACATTTACCACCTTGCTAAAACTATGTCAAATTAATGACTCTCTTATCATATCATAGCTTTGTAAATCATCAATTCACAATTCTAACCTTCTCTAGGTAGTAGGGTTGTACTTTACACCTTGCTGATACACACCGGATATACTATTCTCACTAAGCTCTAAGCAAAACGTCTGTCGTACTACAAAAACCATCCAAAGTTCCATACTGAAGACCAGATGGTCTCACTCTATAGGTGTCACCTTTACTTTGTTACTAATCCAAAACCTCTGGTCTAATGGCAACTCTTGATGTAACTCTAGCTCATACTAAGGTAACCGAGTCACTGACTATAGTTACCACCCAACTGTGACCTTTCAATATTCTAACTCTAGATCCCTAACTAGGAGTTCCCAACTCCTTTGCAGATATAGAAATCTGTTCTGGCATAACTGTGCCAAAACAGAGGCCATCCTCAAACACCCTCATTATGAAGGACCATGGGGATACATGTAGCTCTACACAATAATCCCATATCGGTACTATAATTTGCAGCTTACGGAGCAAACATTGAGAACATTGTATAGTTACTATGATACATCCTGACAGACTAAGTCTCCCAACCTCTTATCTCTCTTGAATCTACTGATATCATAAACTTATTCTGACTGGGTCATCTACTGATGACTGCCAGCAGTGGTATCCTCATCCTTATCTAGGGCAACTATACTTTCAAGACTCACCTTTATGTACTCGTGCCTTGCATGCCTTGCACCAAATGGGCACACCACTTAAACCCATACTTACAAAAACATATTATTTCTTGGAGTACATGTTTCCATGGTAAACCTTAACACGTCTGCTAAATCTATTTCACATCACCATATACTTCACAAAACTGATGTGCTAAACTGAAGCACTCTTATACTAACCGAGGAATAATACAGAATCTAGAAACAAGGATTTACAGAAGCAAATGAAACAGAATCCTATACTCCGCATGTAAACTCCTAATTGGACTCTTTTTAAAGCTTTAGACATATACTTCCCATGAATCTAGAGCCTAAGCTCTGATACCAACTTTGTCACGACCCAACCTATAAGCCGAACTGCCACTAGGACCTGGGCTGGCATAAAGCCCCCGAGTCCTATAATAAGCCTTGCTGTTTCCCAACCCATGACATGGCCCACAATTTTGGCTCAACATGCATATAAAATAATTTAAATTTAATTATTTTAATTTTATTTCGGGCCATCTTAACCCAATAATTATCAGAAACTAAAATTAGGGGAGCCCAGCTCAACTCTGTTACCTCATTTACAAACCATTAAAAATCATAGAAAATTTTCATTTATTAATACAAAAACTTAAACTCATACAATCCTTGACAAGATTAATGCTACTGCTAGTACATGCGAAGTTCTAAATTACAATTTAAAGAATAATAATACAATTAAGTAATTATTGATAACCTGTGAGAAAAGAAGCAGGTTTTTTTGAAAAAGGTCTCCTCCTGTAGCCTGGAAAAATAAGGTGAACAGGAGTGAGCATTCGACTCAAAGAGTAAAATACTAATTTTAACCACAATTTCTATGTCTATCTAAAGTTAATGCATCCTAAGGAATGGAATGCAACATCATCATAAATTTCATACAAACCACATCATAACAGTAAAAAGGCAATTTGGAGCACTCACACACCCAACACTGTTTAAACAGTACATATATGGAAGCTAATCCCCTATACAGCTTTCTTAAACCAACCTCTGCCAGCGAGTGTCTATCAAGCTGGACTTTCACTTAATAAATCAAATGCGGGGTCTTAGCGAGTGTCTCTCAAGCCGTGTCTACTCCAACTTATCCATAAAGGATCGGGTCCCAGCGAGTGTCTCTCAAGCCATGTCTACCCATCCTGTCCATAACTAATACCATACCACACGCACGCCAACGCACACACACTGCTCCAAATTATCACAAATAATATCCATGGCACTTCATTAATTATGAATGCAATATTTATAAGTGATGCATGGGCATACTTAAACATATATTAATATTGAAATTATAATTAAAATTAATATTTTACTCACAGTATACCGAGGACTATTGTGGCTGCTGAATGGAGGAAAATAGCTAACCTTGATCACCTAATAATTATACTATAAATTTATTATTACTAAGTCAAAATAAAACTCTAAAAAGACAACAGACAGCCTAATTAATGCAAGAAATCCGGCAGAGTTTCCCCTAGACCTAGGACCTATCCAACCTGTAAAAATGGTTCAAATAACACTTCTAAACTCAACCCATATCTCATCATCATTATATAGCCCCTCTTAGGCCCTCCAAACCAGGCAATACTCACACTCTTAAAAATTACGTTTTAGTCCTTATAATTGATATTTTATAAAAATCCACTCAAACAAGCTCTAAAAATTCTAAACTTTTTCTCCATGGTCCTTAACAATATTATAAGGCTATTACAAAAGGAATCAAAATTTTCTAATCATTCACGAATATTTTATGAATTTTATTCTAACCCAGTACAAGACAAAAATTGGGTAATATAGAGTTCGGGTTTACCTATGCCAAATTTGACACCTAGAATGCGTCCAAAACGTCTGAAAATGCTAGGATTGACTATAATATCGACCACATTCTGAGATGGGCCACCAAGCAGCCGGATCTGGCTAAGAATGCAGTCCTGGCACCGGTGAGCTATCTTCTATCCAATCGCACCTAAATTATGCCTAAAAATTGTTAATAATTATCATAAAATTTTTGGGAATCGAACAAGATTGAAAATCTCACCAAGTGATCTAGACCGTCCAATTATCACCTTTTTCAAATGGTATCTGATCGGAGTAGGACTAGTCCTATCTCAAAGATTTCACCGTCCTGAGTCCATCAGTGGCCTCGGATTTCAGATCCGACGATCGGATCGACTGAAAACTTGTCGAAAAGACCACTACCTAAAACTTTCTCTCTCTTCTTTCTCTCTCCTTGGAACTGACGATTTGAAGCACCACCGATCGGGAAAAGTGCACCAAGTCATGAGGAGGTGAACGCCTGTGGGACTACAGCCATCCGGTGTCAAAAACGCTGGGAATCGAGGCCCAAAGCTCCGACGGTGCATGGCTTCTCTCTCTTATACTTCCTCGTGTTTTTACTGCTGGAGCTCGCCACCGGGGCGTTGCCGGAGGTCACTGGTATCGACGGTGGTGGTTGGAAACGTTGGCCGGCGATGGGGTGGTGGGGGTGGTGGCCGGAAGCAAAGGAGAAGGGAGGGAGAACGAGGGAATCGAGGAGAGAGAAAGAAAGGTTGGGGGGGGGGGGGAGGGGGCGCACTACGTTTTGGGGTTTTTTTTTAACTTTTAATTTTATTGAAATCCCTGAAGTTTTCTTATTTGTTCACATAGGTCCCTAATCTTTCTTTAATGCATTTAAATTGATAATAATATTTCATTAAACATTTAATATGGATGTTTAAAACTAGCCATATAAATAAATAATAATAATAATAAAAATAAATATAATAATAATGATAATGATAAAAATAATAATACTTATAAAATAAATACCCATTTAACAAAAATTAAATTGTAAAATATTAATTTAAATTCATGAATAAAATATAAATAAATTATTAGCTCAATAAAAGAAAATAATAAAAATATATTTATTAGAAAAATTAGGTTATTACGTAAGTAGAGTTAAGAATTTTAAATTTATATAAATTTTAAAATTAATTTAAATAATAAAATATAATTATAATTAATTTAAAAAATAAAAGATATTATTGACAATGTTAATATCCCTCTTCATACATTTATATATATTATAAATATATACTTGAGTATTTCAAATACTTTTAAAGTATTGCAGTTCTTGCTATAATGTAGCTACCAAACAAAATAAATTCCTTTTAAAAATTCTTAAAAATGAAAAAGTTAATGAGAATTTAAATTGTTAGTTTCTATAAGATGAGATAAATATTTTCCATTAAAAAAATAGATATACATTTAACCATGATACTATCAATTCAACAATTATAAATAAATATTATAATCTATCTATTATCTATAATTATATGTAAAAGCACGAATTAAGAAGCGAACATGTAAATTGACAAAAATAACCTATAAATCCTAAATAATGTAAATAATATAAATTAAAATTTCAATTATATTGTAAAATGTATTCTATAATCTTATCAAAAAGCCATATTTTCCTAAAAGAAAACCTTAAATTTAAATCAACCAATTTCATTTGAATTAAAACTTGGCGATCGAAACTTGGATTTTTTTTTTTTTCTCAAAGTTGAGTTTTCTTCAATTTAATTATTAAAATTTATTATTTTAGTATAATATATGAAAATTGCAATAATAATAATAATAATAATAATAATAATAATAATAATATATTCAACTATTAAAACAAGAGAAAAAAAATATTTATGTAAGGAAATCAAATTTGTATTAATTTATTTAGGTATTACATATTCATTCACGAGTATTTTTTTTTATAACTTTGCTATATACATATCTAACCAATTTATAACAAAAATATTAAATTTATAGGCAAATTTTTACTCAATGATATTAGAGTCATTTATAAAACTATAAGATTTCGAGTATTCAAAATAATAAAAAAAAATGTTTAACCTAATAACCTAATAAAATCTAAAAAGTATTATAAAAACTTAAAAGTATTAACTCTAAATAAAATGTAATAACTATTTTTAAAAAAAAAAATCTTATATTTTCAAAATTTTAACTGACTAAAAAGTATATAATTATATTTATATATTTAATAAAAATTCCATAATTATAAATAAATATTTTAATTAAGAATTTCATTTTATCCTATTTATTCTTATTTTATAATTTTATAATTCTACACAAGTATTCTAACTACATAACTTGTGAATGATAAAAAAATTATGTGTAAATTTATGTATAATTATAAATAAAATTTACATAATACATCTTATTTTATTTCATATTCTTTCATAATTCAAATTTTACAAGTATTTTTACTACATTGAAATTATTTAACGGACTATAAACATTGATAAAATTATTTTATATAATCATTTTCAATATTTTTTACGATGAATTAACTAAAATATGCAATGTACTATTCATCGAGCAAAAAAGCGGCATATCAAGTCCGTGCCTTTAAAACCCACCAAACTGAATCACAAGCTTACATGGGCAAGCTGTTTCCCAGTGCTCTCATGTGGGTTTATTTGACTCTATTTTTCATTGTGCTTGTTTTATATATAAATATTGAAAAGACTAGTTTACACATAAAAAAAAAATAGATAAGTTAGTAATAAGTAAACCCAAAGGCTAATGTAAGAGTTTGTACAACATTAATGGATCAAGAAAGAATAAATGAGTTTATATAGCCCAAGTCTAATTACCAAAACCAAATTTAGTAAAATTTTGGACATAATGTTTGGAGCCTAAAGTTTTTTAGATAATTAGGTACAAGGTGTTACAATTAGTATTAGAGTCACTGTGTTTTAGAAATTGTGTGGAGCAACCAGGTGGAGTTGCCCAATACACCAACAAATCACAATACCCAAGGGTCTTGTTCAAGCATAGCAATTATACCAAACACAACACAACAAAACTTGTCCCACGTCAATAGGTTAAGGAGATATAAATGGGTTTATATAGACCAAGTCCAACTACTAAAAAAAGTTTGGGTTAACTTTTAGGTCAATAGTTTGGTCCTAAAAGTTATATAGACCAATTAAGTATCATTTTGGGATCATAGTGTTGGCCTAAAAGTTATTTGAACCACTTAAGTGTGTGTGATCTTCACATCTCAAGTAACATGGTTAGTTTGATCAACAATCCTAGTTAAGTATATATTTGAAATAGATGATTTTAATTTATATTTCTAGTAAATTAACACTTATCCAAATAGAGAGAATTTACATATTTGATTAGATTCAAGCCCTAAGAAAAATTTACACAAAGAAAAATTTTGATTATACTCTGTACTTACTCAAATTCAACATTTATAGTAACTCACTCTTCATTGCTTTATTCTTTTTTTTTTTTTTTAAATAAAGGATCTTTGTCATTACTAAATTGCCTTATTCAACTTTCTTAATTTCCTAAATCCCCTTAATTATATTATTTATCACATATAGAGTAAAGGACTCATAATCAAAGCCATTAAATTTAGTTTTATGAATATGAAATACTGGAAAACCACAAGTAAATGAGAGATTGACTTTTTGAAATTTCTAGCTCCGTTTCTTAATTATAATTCATGATAAACCTGATAAAAAGGAAAAATGCTATAAGACTTTAAGCTGTCATGACTCACAAGTTCCATATCCTCTATGTTGTTTTGGCAGCTCCATATTCAATGTATTTTGTTTTGGATAACATAATGAACCCAAATATCAATTTAACACCCTTAAATCTATATTTTATTATTATAAATTTTGTGGTTACCTACAATGATTATCCATATCAAAATTGTCACGACCCAACCTATGGGCCGGACCGGCACTAGGACCTGGACTAGCCTAAAGCCCCCGAGGCCCGTAGTAAGCCTAACTATTCCTCAACCCAATCCTAAGGCCCATTTGGGCTCAATTTCAAGAATTCAACCAAACAGAGTCAGGCCATAAAATGAACCGTTCAATGGGAAGTTTTTGACTCGTCCGACCTATAAACACAATATATAATAAATTGGGGAGCTCAGCTCACCCTCCACATAATCAAAATGTCATAACTCAAATGGGAGCTCAGCTCCCTCATCCAATCCCATCATGCATACAGTTAATAATTTTACAGGTCCAACATAACTTTTATAATACAGGCCCAAAATAAAAATAAGTGCTTCTAACACATGCGGAGTCTAAAATTTAACTCAATTGTATAAAATATATTAAATACTATCAATGGACCTGTGAAGGAGAAGAGCAGGTTAGCCATAACAAATAATCCTCCTGTAGCCTGGAAAAATAGATAAACAGGAGTGAGCGTTCGACTCAGAGAGTAAAATATCAATTTTAACCATAATCTCTATAGCTATCTAAAGCTAATGCACCATGTGGAGTGAAATACAACATCGTTATAATTTTCATATCATAATAGCAAAAAGGCAATTTGGAGCACTCACACACCCAACACTGTCAAAAAATACATATATGGGAGCTGATCCCCTATACAGCCCTCTTAATCCAACCTCTGCCAGCGAGTGTCTCTCAATCTGGATTTTCGCTTAATAAACTAAATGCGAGATCCCAGCATGTGTCTCTCAAGCTGTGTCTACCCGAAGGACCGAGTCCCAGTGAGTGTCTGTCAAGCCGTGTCTACCCGTCCTGTCCATATCCAATACCATACCACACGCACGCCACGCACACACACTGCTCCAAATTACCACAAACAATATCCATGGCACTTCGGCAATTATGAATGCATTATAAAACGTGCCTAGTGTTTTACTACATAGATACATATTTATAAGTGATGCATGGGTATGCTTGAACATATAATAATATCGAAATTACAATTAAAATTAATATTTTACTCACAAACTTGAACTGAGGTCACTGCGGCGGCTGGGTGGAGAAGGAAGGCTGTCCCAGCTTACCTGACAATGTTATTATAATTATTTAATATATTTGACTCAATACAAGTTTAGAAAATACCAAAGACACCCTAAGTTGTGCTGACAATCTGGCAGAGTCTCCCCTATACCTATGACCTACCCAACCTGTAAAATGGTTCAAATAACACTTCTAAACTCAACCCATATCTCATCATCATTATATGGTCTCTCTTGGGCCCTCCAAACTAAGCAATAATTACAACATCAGACAACTCAATTATAAGACTTCAAAACTAATATTTTTCAAAAACTATCCAAACTAACTTTAAAAATTCTATAAACCTACCTCGCGGTCTTTAACAATATTATAAGGCTATTGCAATAAGAATCGTAATTTTCTTATCATCCACGAATATTTTATAAATTTTATTCTAACCCAGTACAAGGCAAAAATTGAGTAATGTAGAGTTTGAGTTTACCTATGAAAAATTTGACAACTGGAATGCATCCAGAACGTTTGAAAACAATGGGGTAGCCTATAATCTTGACCCGATTCTAAAATGTTTCCAGCAGCTTATCTGCTCAGCCTGAAATTGCAGATCCGGGCGACGATCGAATTTCCACGAAATGAAAGTACATACGCGAAGTCCATAATACCAGGGTTATATATATATAATTATTTGAAAATTAGGAATGTTACATTCTTCCTCCCTTATAGAAAATTCATCCTCGAATTTTACACAAGGCAAAACAATGACACATAGTTGCATATCAAACTTATGAGTACTTGCTGCGCATATCCCGCTCTAACTTCCAAGTGCATTCCTCCATAGATTAACTCCTCCACATGACTAACCATATGGATTTTCCCTTGACCAAAGTTGTTTCATCTGATAGTCTACTATGGCTACTAATTGCTCCTCAAAGATCAAATTCTCATTTAACTCCAATGTGTCTAGTCGCAGCACATGAGAAGGATTGGGAACATACTTTCTAAGCATGAAAATGTGGAATGCTGGGTGGACATGAGAAAGGTTTGGTGGCAACTCTAACTGATAGGCAACTACTCCCACTCTGTCCATGATCTTTAAAGGTCTTATTTAACAGAGTGCCAATTTGCCTTTTCTTTCTAAATCTCATAAACCTTATCATAGGAGAAACCTTCAACAACACTGTCACCCATTGCAAATTTTACATCTTTCCTCCTTGGATCTGCATGGATGGTTAAAAATTTTTATGTCTATCTGCCCCTGTTGTAGTATGTCAGCTACCATCCTCCTTCTGAGTCTAAACCTTCACATCTGACTACTCGTTTACCCCTCTTTTGTTTTTTTTTTTTTTGTCATCTCTAGTACTCATTATAACTCCACTACTCTCGACTTGATATCTGATAATTTTAATCAACTTTGGCGCTTACCTCACTTTTATTACGCCCTAAAGTGTCTCTTGGTGACTTCAGTCCTCATTCCTTTGTTTCAATAATCTCTGTTCCCCAAAAATATGACTTATGTTCCTTAGCCTATAGTATCCTATGAAATGCTTTCTTGTAGCACCTATCATATACATCTCGTTCGAAACCTTTACTTGTCCTATGACCTCAATGGTCAATACCTATAAATATTCTCACTCCCATGATACTTCAAATTTTCAATCTCTTTTGTGTCATTATTGAGGTCCTTAGAC
The DNA here is from genome assembly GCF_030052815.1 of Hevea brasiliensis. NCBI lineage: Eukaryota > Viridiplantae > Streptophyta > Magnoliopsida > Malpighiales > Euphorbiaceae > Hevea > Hevea brasiliensis. Next base: position 99,006,161 of record NC_079494.1, read on the forward strand.
CAGCTCCTGTCCATCTTATATAACTAGTTATGTAGAGCTCCATCCAAGTGTCAAGCGTACCCTACACCACTTATCAATATTGGAAAGTGAACTGGGTCTCTTCTCTTATAGGACAAATGTATTTGTATTCCCTGACAACCCAGTTAATGCAACTTTATCGTTTCCCACTCCTTATCTGGAATGGAAATATCTATACTTTTTCCTAAAGCTTCTTAGTATGTGGCCTACTTCTGACACATTGGCACTTAGATCGATGCTCTACTACTCCTTTAATCTATCATCTCATAATAACTTGTTTCAAACATCTCTTAATGTGTTCCTAGCATACCTATTCCTTCTTATCCTCATCATTATAACTAGCTCTACCAAGCTTTCTTCTTGTCCTTTGGATCTTATCCACTTTCTTTTCCTATTTTTGCTATCGTTGATATCTTTTCAACATGCTGTACTTATTCCTTAATCTTAGTCCTATCTCACCCTTACACCTTTTCCTTCAAGGATGTCCATCCCATCATAAACTTTAACTTTTTTTTTATATTTCTTAGTCTTATCTTGATTACTAGTTCCATTACTTTAAGAATTCTAACTTTGCGATTGACTCCTACCAGCACATTCTTCACATTACGTAACACTTGTAATTAACCATAGAAAATTCTTTTTGTATCCCCTTTCTCAACTTACCTATCAGAACATTATCATTCCCTACCAGCCTTAGTAGGAAATTGCTCATCCTGGATGGATAGGAGCCCCAGAAATTATAAGTTCCATATGAACTAACACGGCTGTGGGAAATATGTGCCATGCCTTAATTCTGAACAAGATACTTCACGTGTTCATTCTCTTTAATACAATCACATATACTGCCCATAGCTTTCCAAACTTCAACCTCAACTTTTCTCATTAGCAACAATTTCATTCGCTGTAACTCATTAGCAAATAACACTTCCTCCATCTTATAGTTCAAAAGGGTTGTAAGCCCTAGTAACTAGCTCGATTTAACTCCTGTCACCTCTCTGATTATTCTTTCATACTTAACATTAGGTACACCATTATCGTCATTTTTGCCTCAAAAGATTGGATATGTACTAACGCCCATCAAATTTTCAATTAATTAGGTTACTTTGACACGACCTCTCTTCTTAACATAATCTCCTAGAATCGAAACATGAGCCAATTTGAAAAGAAGGAGAAATGTTCTTCCACCATTTATGGTATACCATTGTTTGATAAACAAGATTTAGATCATACCCCTTAGTCTCCCTTTTTAGTTTCATTATTTCTTTGTAATTATTGTGCGTTATTACAAGATATCAGTTGTATCTACCATTTGTTATACTGATGTCTTGCCTGACATATCATCTTAGAATTTACTATTTCCTTTTTACTCTCCATTTATCTTCCATACTTATAATTATTTATCCAATGCTCCTTATACTTAGTTATATTCTAGAAGATAAAAGCACTCACAGATTCTTTCAGATCTACTCTAATCTTACCAACAATCACTCCTCTAATCCATGTACTTCTCAATATCTTATAATTACACCTATACCTATCTTGTCCTATTCTGACCGTTATTAGCGTTCTGCTATATATTATCATACTATTATTTATTTATTTATTATTACTCTTTTTTTTTTACATAATTATTCTATTAATTACACTGAAAATATATGTCTAACTCCAATTTTTGACTCTAGGTCTCACCACTCTAAATTTTAATATCAAGCCTCTGTGACATTATCCCTCATCTTGCACATTTATATCCCTTATGTTGACTTTTATCCAACTTCTACTGATCTTGCTTTTTTATCTGATAATACAATTCAAGTTACCACAGCACGCTCAACAGTTACTACCTACTTTGGTCGCACACCTCATCTAATTTCCATTATACTGTCAACAACGGAAAGGGTTCTTATGTCATTACCCCATTATCCTACCTTAGGGGTAGAAAACAGATAAGGTCTAATCTAGATCCTGTAACACTAAGCTTTAGGCTCAGGCTCCTAACACTACATCAATTATGACCTACTCTAAGTCCTGTACTTCTGGGTTCCATAAATTAACAATATTCTTTCTAATGCCATCCTTTTCTACGCTCTCTATCCTTTTTTTTTTTTATCTCGTTCACCCTTCCTATAACTACATTTACCTCCTCGGTATTCTGGCTCTATTCTTCCTAATCTTATCCTAATCTGTTTTTTCAGTTTATTCTTTAGCCAACTCTTTTTATCTTACCCAAATCTAAACTTTCACTCTTCCATCCTTTAGCTCTATTTTCTTTTTGAACCTGATTGTCATATCAGAAACTTGTACCTTTCCACTATCCCTACCACGTCATCTATACCTCAATGTTACTCAGAATTGATCCTCTAACTACCCTGGCTAGACTTCTACTGGCATTCAGGCTATCTCTCCTACTGCATTTGAACCGCACTCCATATATATATATATATATATATATATATATATACATATTCTATGATTTATCTGTGCTAACTTTTGTCTTTTTTCTTATACTTTATTTGGAGTATACTTTTGTCTTAAGCATTAAGAAGCTAAGGATGAACTTAGGGAATAACAGTCATACTACTCCTGTGTGATCTCTATTCTTATCCTTTTGGACTACATACTACCCCCTACTACCTTAGGGAGGGGATCTGTAGCAACTCTAATTTTTCATATCCATTTAATTAGCTGAAACTTAAAATACTAGGTATCCAAACCCGTCATTCAATTTAAAGGCTTACATACATCTTGATCTTACATCTTATAATTCTTACATGAAACTTGTACCCTCTCCAGAACACCTGAGCTAATAACTCTCTATCTCACGCTACAATCCCATCTGGGACACTACTCCATAAGTCATCATTATCAGTAATAACCTTCGATCCCTTCTAAAAAGATAGGATTATACCTTAACTTACTGCTACAAAAGTGCTACATTTACCACCTTGCCAAAACCATGTCAAATTAATGACTCTCTTATCATGTCATAACTCTGTAAATCATCAATTCATAGTTTCGACCTTCCCTAGATAGTAGGGTTGTACTTTACACCTTGCTGATACACACAAGGTACACTATTCTCACTAAGCTCTAAGCAAAACGTCTGTCGTACTGCAAAAACCATCCAAAATTCTATACCGAAGACCAGATGGTCTCACTCTATAGATGTCACCTTTACTTTGCAACTAATCCGCAACTTTTGGTCTGATGGTAACTCTTAATGTAACTCGAGCTCATGTTAGGGTAAACGAGTTACTGACTCTAGTTACCACCCAACTGTGACCTTTCGATATTCTAGCTCTAGATCCCTAACTAGGAGTTCCCAACTCCTTTGCAGATATAGAACTCTGTTCTGGCATAATTGTACCAAAACAGAGGCCATCCGCAAACACCCTCATTATGGAGCACCACGGGGATGCACGCAGCTCTACACAATAATCTCATGTAGGTACTGTAATCTGCAGCTTTCAGAGTAGACATCAAGAATATTGTATAGTTACTGCGATACGTCCTAACAGACTAGGTCTCCTAATCTCTTATCTCTCTTGAATCTACTATTATCATAAACTTACTCTGACTGGGTCATCCACTGACGACTGCCAGCAGTGGTATCCTCACCCTTATCTAGTGCAATTATACTATCAAAACTCACCTTTATGTACTCGTGCCTAGCGCTAGATAGGCACAACACTTAGACCCATATTGATAAAAATATAGTGTTTCTTAGAGAACGTATTTCCATAGCAGACCTCAACACGTCTGCTAACTCTATTTCACACTTCTATGTACTTCACAAAACTGAGGTGCTAAACTGAAGAACTCTTATATTAACCAAGGAATAACACAGAATCTTAAAACGAAGAATTACAGAAAAAAGACGAAAAATAATCCTATACTCTGCATGTGACAACTCTAGGTGCACACTTTCCCATGAATCTAAAGCCTAAGCTCTGATACCACTTTTGTCAGGACCTAACCTATGGGCTAGACCGGCACTAGGACCTGGGCTAGTCTAAAGCCCCCGAGGCCCGTAGTATTAGTAGTATGCCTTAGAGTATATCATTTAGTATGTATCTTGTACGTATTTTTATTAATAAAAGGCATTTTCACTTTTCTGTTTACATAATATATTTATGTGTAATAGAAAAGGTCCATTGATATTTTGTTAGAAATATTATTCTTAAGTTGTTAAGAATATGAGTGACAATATTTCTAGCACAAAGTATAATAAATAGGTTCATAATTGAGGATACTTCATAATAAGGACATGACTTATCCAGAAAGATTGTATTCATATTTGTTCCCAAGTTATTTATATGAGATATAAATAAGATGGAATGGTGAGTCTCATGCCATATAACAAATATGATAGGCACTTATAAATAATAAGTAGGCCGAACCAGTGACACTTATGACAAGCACATGGAGTTTACTCTTGTCAATGTTTTGTCATAAATCATATCAGTGTATATAATCTTTAGACCTGAGATAGCATAGTTATCTTGTATATAGGTAGTTTGAGTTTGATACTACTTTCATACTTGTACTGTGTATGGGTATATGGGCATCTGTTGGCTCCTACTAGTTATATATGGAGGTAGGTGTTGATCAAGATGGAATCTGTTCCTCTAAGTAAATAGAGATAAAATCCTATGTTCATTTAATTGTTCTTGATGTTTCAAGTTCCTGGCCAGGACAGATAGATTTATTCAGAAAAGAGTTTCTGATGAGAAAATCTTTTTAATCAAAAACTGGAATTAAAAGAGAACATAATATTCATAGCAAATGGAGTTTGACATAAACCATGACTCCAGCTTGAGTTGGGATTTTGTAACAGAGAGATTCTAGTGCATGGTAACATATGATTATAGGTTCATTTAAGGTAAACCTTATTACTAATTGGGTGGCCATGGCATGCTATGCTAGGTGTTAACCATGGTCTATGAGGTTTATAAAATGATTTAGAGAAATCATTTATGGTAAGAAAGAGTTTTGATGATATTAAGAGTTGATATCATGTCTCATTGCCAATTAGTGATGAGCCTAGTAAGTCACACACATACACAAGTTATCACCTATTTAAATATGATTTAATTAATTAATTAAAGAGTTTAATTGATTAATTAAATAGGTTTGGTTTGCAATTAAATTGCAAAGTCCCTAGATTATTGGATGTATAGTATAAGTTAAATTTATATTTAAAGTGTTTAAATATGAATTTAATTAATGAGAAATTAATTAATAAAGATTAATTAATTTATTTATATTTGATATAAATTAGAAGAAGAAAAATAATTATTTTGGGTTAAGAACTCAAAATTAAGATACAGGGGCATTTTGGTCATTTCACAGTGTGACACGTGGCACCATGAGATGGTGACACATGGGATTACACATAAGCTTGCCAAATGTTTTTTAATCATGTAAGATGATTAAAATCAAGATTAAATATAGGTTTGACACTTGGCACAATATGATTGGGTCACTTAAACCTAGAGCTAATCAAAGGATGACATGTGGCAAGGGTTTAATGTGTTAACCTAGCTATATAAGTGTTGTTATGAAAAAGAAAAACAACCAGTAGCCACTCCTCTCCTTTGTCATGCCATTTTGAGGCTCTCCATCTATTCTTCTTCATCTCTCATCAATTCAAAGAGATTAGCCATTAATCTCTTGAATTAAGAACACTAGAAATTATTTCTAGTGTCATGTTTACATCTCTAATCTCTTAAAAGGCAGAACTTGAATTTCTAATTAATAAGAAAAGCTTTAGAAGCTGTTCAAGGGCTGCCATAGGTGTTCTTGGTGTGGACAAACTAGAGGGACAACATTTGGTGTCCTAAAGACAAATCTCAAAGGCGCAGACACGCTGCAGTGCATCAAGAGGTTAGTGTAATCGTTCTTGATTTAATCTAGTGTTCTAAAATTAATCTAATTAATTTTAAAATCTTAAATGGCAAATACAGATCCAAAAACATATTAAAAGAGTTTTAATATGTTGTTTATCATTGAAATGAAGTAGATAAAAATAAATCTTGCATGATGCATGTGACCCTAGGTGAAAATTTTTGAATTCAATGGTATAAACTTGTATTTTTCACGCTTCTGTTCCTTCACGTAGTAAGCCTAACTATTCCTCAACCCAATCCTAAGGCCCATTTGAGCCCAATTTCAAGAATTCAACCGGACAGAGTCAGGCCATAAAATGGACAGTTCAACGGGGAGTTTTTGACTCGCCCGACCTGTAAACACAATATATAATAAATTAGGGAGCTCAACTCACCCTCTACATAATCAAAATGTCATAACTTAAATGGGAGCTCAGCTCCCTCATCCAATCCCATCATGCATATAGTTAATAATTTTACAAGTCCAACATAACTTTTATAATATAAGCCCAAAATAAAAATAAGAGCTTCTAACACATGCAGAGTCTAAAATTTGACTCAATTGTACAAAATACATTAAATACTATCAATGGACCTGCGAAGAAGAAGAGCAGGTTAGCCACAACAAATAATCCTCCAATAGCCTAGAAAAATAGATAAACAGGAGTGAGCGTTCGACTCAGGCAGTAAAATATCAATTTTAACCATAATCTCTATAGCTATCTAAAGCTAATGCACCCTGTGGAGTGAAATGCAACATCGTCATAATTTTCATATCATAACAGCAAAAAGGCAATTTGGAGCACTCACACAACCAACACTGTCAAACAATACATGTATGAGAGCTGATCCCCTATACAGCCCTCTTAATCCAACCTTTGCCAGCGAGTGTCTCTCAAGCCAGACTTTCGCTTAACAAACCAAATGCGGGGTCCCAGCGAGTGTCTCTCAAGCCGTGTCTACCCCGAAGGAAAGGGTCCCAGCGAGTGTCTCTCAAGCCGTGTCTATCGGTTTTGTCCATATCCAATACCATACCACACGCACGCCATGCACACACACTGCTCCAAATTACCACAAACAACATCCATGGCACTTTAACAATTATGAATGCATTATAAAATGTGCCTAGTGTTTAACTACATAGATATATATTTATAAGTGATGCATGGGCATGCTTGAATATATAATAATATCAAAATTATAATTAAAATTATAATTAAAATTAATATTTTACTCATAAACTTGAACCGAGGTCAGTGCGGCGGCTGGGCGGAAGAGGAAGGCTGTCCTGGCTCACCTGACAATTTTATTATAGTTATTTAATATATTTGACTCGATACAAATTTAGAAAATACCAAAGACACCCTAAGTTGTGCTGAAAATCCGGTAGAGTCTTCCCTATACCTATGATCTACCCAACCTGTAAAATGGTTCAAATAACACTTCTAAACTCAACCCATATCTCATCATCATTATATGGCCCCTCCTGAGCCCTCCAAACCAAGCAATAATCATAACATCAGACAACTCAATTATAAGACTTCAAAACTAATATTTTTCAAAAACTATCCAAACTAACTTTAAAAATTCTATAAATATACCCCGCGATCATTAACAATATTATAAGGCTATTGCAATAGGAATCGTAATTTTCTTATCATCCACGAATATTTTATAAATTTTATTCTAACCCAGTACAAGACAAAAATTAAGTAATGTAGAGTTCGAGTTTACCTATGCCAAATCTGACAACTGGAATGCGTCCAAAACATCTGAAAATGGTGGGGTAGTCTATAATCTTGACCCAGTTCTGAAATAGTTATAGCAGCTTATCTGCTTGGCCTGAAATTGTAGATCTGGGCGACAATCGAATTTCCAAGAAATGAAAATACATACGCGAAGTCCACAATACCAGGGTTAGAATAAAATATATATATATATATATATATATATATATATAATAATTATTATTTGAAAATTAAGGATGTTATAAAAATATATGATATAAAATTACAATGTTTAATTAGTGAAAATGTTTGAACTTTTCTGCTCAATTGTTCCAAAAGTAAAAAAACCCCTTTGAAATAGTCCATGGCTATTCTCAAAAAATGAATAAAAAGCAGTCATGCTACATTCTAATTGGCTATTAAATTGATATTTATAGTTGTATTGTGAAATAATTTCAATATTAGAGTTAGATATATATATTCAATGGATTAATTGAAATAAACATAATGGGATAATGATAGAAAAAAAAAATAATAATAAAAATAAAACCTTTACTCTGTTAATAAAACATATAGCTAATTGATGAATTTAAATGATATAATTCCAAAATTGGCCGAGAATTGCAGGATAGAATTTGTATATATTCATAATTTGTGCAAAAACTACAAATGAGAACCGCAGTGGAAACTGAAAACTACAAAAACCAATTAAAACTTGCAAGAAATGGATATTTAGAGAAGATCAAACAAATTCATTATAAGCCAAAAAAAAAAAAAAAAACCCTCTCAAATTTTTGGTTCAAATTTCTTTCTTTTTAATTTTTTTTGAATATTTTATTCATGAAAATTCCAATAACAACGTTAAGATTACTATAAATATCCTTCGATTATACATTTATCGACACAAAAAAAAGGCCAAACAATAGATTTTTTTTTCCCTTAATTAAAAACAAATTTTGCAAATTATTTCTTATGTGTAAATAACTTATATAAACTAACAACGCATTCTTCCTCCTTCATTTCACTCGTTCTTTCATTTTTCTTTTCTCTCATTTTACTCTTTCTTTCAATTTGTTTCATTTTTTTTTATCTTTAATTTCATCTTATCTTTCTTTTTTCATTAATAATTTTTTCATTTTATTTTTATCTCATTTACTCTTTTTTTCAATTTTCTTTCATTTTCTTCCTTTCTATCTTTCATTTTATTTTTCTCTTAACTTTTTTTATTAAAATTTTCTTTTTCATTTCAATTTTCTCTCATTTCATTCTTTTTTTTCATTTTAATTATATTTGTAATTTATTTTTAAGTAATTCTTATTATAATATATTGATGATAATTTTTTTACTAATTTAGTATTTTCAAAGAATTTTTATATTGTTTATAATTGTAATTTACTTTTTTATTAGTAATTTTTATTATTTCAATTAACAATTTTTTTTTACTAATTTTATTATAATATATTTATATAATTAGTTTTTTAGTGCTAATTTATTTTTAGTAGTATATTATTAATAATAATTTTTAGTAATTCATTTTAATATTTTTATATTTATTTTTTTAATAATATTAGTGATAATATATTCATAGTCATCGTTTTCACTAATTAAATAATATTTTTATAGTCATTTTTAATGGTGATTTATTTTTTTATTATTAATTTATTATTTTATTTGAAATTTAATTATCTTTCTTTTTTAAATGATTTAAAAATAAATAATTTTTATTTTTATTTTTGCCTTGATTAATTAGAAATGGGCATCCATTTCTAATTAGAAACGAAAATAAAATTTATTTCTAAAAATAATTTATTTTTTAAAAAATTTTCATATTAATTGAAAACAGATTTCCACTTCTAATAAAAAATAGAAATAAATTTGTTTCTACTTAGAAATGAACAAGTCTATGTTTCTAATAGTATTTCACTTTTAATTTAGAATCGAACAAAAATTTAATTTTTAATATAATTTATAATCTTTAATTTAAGTAATATAAAATTTTCATGTTATTTTTAGTAGTTAGTTTTTAAATTTTTTTATGAAATAATCAAATTAAACTAAAAGTTAATTTTTAATCTATTTATACTGGCATAACATTTAGCAAATTAAAATATTATTCTTTGTTAGATTGGTAGCTTTAAATAAATATGTTCTAGATTATTAAAATATTGGTCTGTGTAATTTGAATATCATGACTGTGAATAGAGAGAAATTAACTATAAAATATTATAATAAATAGACCTTGTTGCAACTCATTTTTTCTGTGATTGCAAGTCTACGTGTTAAATATAATTTAAGTATTTTTGCAAAATTATAAATTCATTCTTCTAAAATGCTAACTTTTGTTTATATTTTAAATATTAAATCTGAGTCATTTTTATATAAACTCAATTTTCTACATACCAAATTAAGTTTGTAATGTGATTGTTCTATTTTCTAATTCGCATGAGCAAATCTATCTCGTATTGAGTGGGCAACTAACCACACAAACTTGAAAATAATTAAGGATTCATAATAAATTTCATGTAAATTTACAATTTCCTCACTAAAATTTTGGTTATGCTCTGCACTCACTCAAATTTAACATTTATAGTAACTTACTCTTAATTGCTTTATTCATTTTTTTTTATTTTAACAAATCAAGGATCTCTGTCATTATTAAATTGCCTTATCCAATTTTCTTAATTTTCTAAATCCCTTAATTACATTATTTGCCACATATAGAGTGAATGAATCGTAATCAAATTCTAAGTTAATGAATTTCCATATCTTAAATGATCAAATTCCAAAAATAATAAAAATAAAATATTTACTCAGTTAATAAAATATATAGCTAATAGATAAATTTCCATATCTTGAATGATATAATTCCAAATTCATTTCAAAATTAATGGAGAATTGCAAGAAATGAATTTGGATATATCCATAATTTTTGTAAAAACTATAAAACAAAAAATGTAGTATAAATTCCAAATTCATTCTTTTCTCTTCACATGGGAACCAATTCAAACTTGTAAGAAAATGGTATTTTAGGGATCAAACAAATTTATTATAAACTATAAAACCTCTCAAATTTTCCTCTGAAATTCCTTTTCTTTTTTTTAATTCTTATTTTTGGAATCTTTTATTTATGAAAATTAATACAATAACAGCTTAAGAGTACTATAAATATGGTCAAAACCCTTTCAGCTCCACCATCACACGTACAGTCTCCGTTCTTTCCATTCTCTCTTTAACAGAACAAGTCATTATACCTTTATCAACACAAAAAATGGCCAAACAACAGAGCTTTTCTTCACTTGTTGTAATTCTCATCGTTCTTTTTATTTCATCTTTAGCAAATGCAGCACAATACAATGTCCTAAATTATGGTGCCAGGCCTGATGGCAGAATTGATTCCACCAAAGCCTTTCTTGCTGCTTGGGCACAAGCTTGTGGATCAATTAAGCCAGCCACCGTGTATGTACCTGCAGGGAGGTTCCTTCTGCGAAATGTAGTTTTTCAGGGTCCATGCAATAATAATGCAATCTTATTTCGTGTAGTTGGTACCCTTGTGGCTCCGTCTAATTATCAAGTGATTGGTAATGCCGGGCACTGGCTTTTGTTTTGGCTCGTTAATGGTGTTACGGTTGACGGTGGAGTTCTTGATGCACAAGGTCCCGCTTTATGGGCTTGCAAGGCCTTTGGCAGGAATTGCCCCAGCGGCGCCACGGTATGTTACCTACTCAAAATTAAGAATTTCAAAGGTCAACTATAATTTCTTAAGCCTGTTTATAGGTTGTAATTAAGTGATTAAGCAACGTAGATTTGCATTCAATTTTTACTGAAATTAAGCACCGCAATAGTCATTCTATTTGTTCCTTTTTTGTGTTTATGCAGTCACTGGCGTTTTCCAATTCCAATAATATAGCAATCGAAGGATTAGTTTCACTGAACAGCCAAATGTTCCACATTGTCATCAATGGCTGCCACAATGTGAAACTGCATGGTGTGACGGTGTCTGCTTCTGGTCACAGCCCCAACACCGATGGCATTCATGTACAATTATCAAGTGGTGTCACAATCCTCGACTCCAGGATTAGAACCGGTGACGATTGCATCTCAATAGGTGCTGGTACCACTAACTTGTGGATTGAAAGAGTAGCATGTGGCCCTGGTCATGGAATCAGGTAATTAAACAAAATATATTAGTATAACGCATTAATATATAATAAAACATGGGAGTTGATTAAAATATTTTTGTTCTATGCAGCATTGGGAGTTTGGGAAGCGATCTGCAGGAGCCCGGAGTACAGGATGTGACAGTTAGATCTGTTAGATTTACAGGTACGCAGAATGGATTGAGGATTAAGACTTGGGGAAAGCCCAGCAATGGCTTCGTGAGGAACATACGTTTCCAAAATGCTATTATGATCAATGTCCAGAATCCCATTGTCATCGATCAAAATTACTGTCCTTACAACCAAAACTGTCCTGGTCAGGTAGGTTAATGAAAAATTTTTCATCTTTATTGTTATTGTTATAGTACTGATCGTCTTTGGTTCATAGCTAAAAAACTAACTCTGCGCATCATAATTTTTTTATTGATCAGCAATCTGGTGTTAAAATTAGCAATATTATGTATAAAGGCATCCGTGGAACATCAGCAACACAACTGGCAGTGAAGTTTGATTGCAGTATGAAGAACCCATGCACTGGGATCCATCTGGAAGATGTGAACCTGACTTACATGAATCAGCAAGCTTATGCATTATGCAACAATGCCGATGGAATAGCCATTGGTCTCGTTCAGCCTAGAAGCTGTCTGTAGATCCATAAAAGGGCTACTGCCTGGATCATTTCTTGTTTATGTTTATAAAATTTGAAGCAACTGATCATCAGTGAGCACTGTCTATTTGCCTGAGCGAGTGGCTTTTCCAGCACATTGTAGTTGCTTGGAGCCCAGCCTTGCAATTAGGTGAAACGGAAATGGAAATGGAAATGGAAATGGATTTATTTTGCTACTTTATAATGTTGGGATGTGACCTTACTTTCCTCTTCATAGCAATTACGTGATCCTTGAAAAATAATTAGAAAAAGGCAATTAAAATTTGCCTCACATGGGAGATGGTCTGACATCTTTATAACTATCGGAATGCCTGCGGTATGCGCCCACACTTTCTCTTTCTCCAAATTTTCTCTTAATTTATTTAATTTAAATGAATTTTCTTTTATTCTAATAATAATTTTTTTAATTAATTTATGACATAATTAATTAAAAATGTCTTATTTATTTTTTTAATACATAAATTAATGGTAATGTCTATAATGCTTTTGAATAAATGGTAGGTTCTATAATTACTTCATTTAAAATATAGGATAATTAATATATTCACAAAAGGAAACTTTATACTAATCTATGAGTCAAAATTTCCTAGTGAGGTCACGTCCAATTACTTTTTTGATCCGATAAGATTATAAATATAGACTATTTTAAAATTTGACTAATTGTTCCGATCAGTCTTTTTGAATTTAATAACAATGATATTTATTATTAAAACAATGAATTTAATCAAGGGAATTGTAATTTTAGTATATAAATGATTTTAGTTTATATAGTTATTTTTTATTTTTATTATAAAAAATAAAATAATATTTTGAATTTATCATCAATTACCATATATTTTTTTTATTACATTTTATTTGAACTAAACTTTTTATCTCACTGTTTTTTTAGCAAAAATTGTATATTAGTATAAAAACTTATTAATAAAAATAATAAAAAGTATAGCAATAGAATAAAAATACATATTAAAGATATTAAATATTTTGAAAATAATTGAATTATATGATATTTCCATCATTCAATTTTTTTTATATTCACTTAATATATTAAAGAAAGATTATCTTTATTCAATCCTATTAATATTATTCTAAAAATAATAATAATTTGAAAAGTATAAATATAGTGTAAAAGAAGAAAAAATTATATTTTTGTATAATAAAAAATTATAAGCATATGAAATAAATATATGTTAATATTTATTAACAATATTAACGAGTTGATTGGTATTTTTATATATATATTAAATGAATAAAAAATAATTACTTTAAAGTTTGTAATTAAAATATTAAATTTAAATTTAAAAATTACTTTTTATCAATTTTAATTAGTATACTTAAAAATATATTTTTACAATAATTTTGTGACAATATATAAAACAAACTCTAAGAAAAAAATCTTTGGTTGTATATTTTTTTTAAATCACTAAATAAATTAGCATGAAAAATACTATTTTTTTTTATAAAAATTTAAAATATAAATATGTGAAAACTGTAAGCTCCATATATCTTAATTTTTACCAATATTAAGCCCTAATTCTATTTTAGGGAAAATACTAAGCTATAATTAAGGGATTCTATTAGTATACATTGTAAAAATAACAAAATAACATATGATTATATTAAATGGCATTAATATCTTCCATTAGGATGTTCTATATTTGCTTTCTATTAAATTAATTTATTATGAACAGATATTCTAACGTAATTATTTTTAGAAATTAGATTGGGAATTTAATTTTTCCTTGGAATTTATTACCTTATTAATTTTTTTTAATCAAGTTAACATTCTTGTTTTTAATTTTTATTGAGAAATTAGTGCTCAATATCTATGATTTTTTTGTTGACTTTAATTAGCCAACAAGGCAGGTAATTAGTAGAAACTATATATGGTAGTTTCAAACTTGTTGCCTTTATTTGAAGCTGCCATGTGGAGCCATTAGGGAAAATTTCACCTTATTTATATATATAAATAAATAAATTAGTTTTTCTAGTTACATGATAGAAGGAAACGTAATTTGAATTATACTTAGAGGCATTTAGTTTAAATTAAAAAAATTAGCTACTACTTATAAACTAAGTTTAGCCTATAAATATTGGGCTAGTGGTAAAAAAAAGCCAAATCTTTACAAGTTTAGCGAATTTATACTATCCTTTAAAACTTGACAAAAATGAACATGCAAAGGTTTGGCTTTTTTTTTTTACCAATAGCCCTAAAAACATTTAAAATTTTAATCAGTTACATGTTCAATAAAGTGCTTATAAGTTACTAATAAATAATTAATGAATTTGACAAAAAAATATTTTATATAAGCATATTTATTATTAAAATAACTTAAAAATAAATTAAATGAGATTTGTGATAGAATTTTAAAAATTAAATAAGAATAATATTGTAAAATATATACTCAAACTAATTTATAGGCACAAGATTTATAAGTATTAAAATAAAAAGTTGATCTCCTCAACTTATTTTTTTTAACTTATAAATCCAAAACTTATTATAAATAAATAGATTAATATATTTTTAAAGTTTATAAATTAATTTAACTATCTTATAAATTAAGACAAAAATTCTCTTAATTGTTATAAGAGAATTTATTTATCTACTAATGACACTAATATAATTAATGTAACATGCCCTGTCATGAGAAATTCTTTGGCCTTTGAATGTAAACAAGTACACATGTCTGCTTCAGCTTGTGCTTATAATTCATGGAATTGCATTTTATTCTTTAATAAGATAAACTTTGATATGATGTCAATAAATAGCTCACCTTCAAAAATACAAACTTGTATATTTTTGAGATGCGGGTAGCAATAAATATTAGATTGTTCTTCAACTAATCTATTAATGCGGGTAGCAATCCATTTTCCCATTTGGCATTCGATAAGACTTACACTATATTAAAAGTGTATTGTTAAAGAGATAAATTTTGACCCGATTAGCCAATATTCCTGCTGTTGATAATGATATTCTTATTAATTATATATTTTTGGAATATCAAATTATCAAGTTGTTTTATATTAATTAATCTTATCACTGGTTTGTTATATATATTCATAATATAATTTCTTAAAATTAATATAATTATTTTTAAACTCTTATATGATATACTTCTTAAAATATATATAATTAATCCAATAACTCAGATTTTTAAATAGTCTATGAGCCTAATAATATTTAATAGTTTAACCATGAGGTTTGTTCAATTAGTTCAACCACTGTAAGACCCATTCAATAAAAAAAAAAGAATCTTGATTAAAGGTAAGCAATCTTGATAGGATTATCAAATATAGTAATGTCTATAATTATGCACTTTAAATAGCAATATAATCTTATAATTATGCTAATTAATAATATCTATATAATTACATAGTTGACTTACCATAACCAATCATTGTCTATATCCTATATAGAGAGTTCAGATCATCTATGAAGATATGTTCTTTCTCCCTAATTAATCTAATACACTATTCTCTTATACTAGCTCTAACCTAAGCTTCGGAGGGTCCTCACCGAGCTCATACCCGATGGACTTTTGATCCATTTATTTTATGTTTTGCAGGTTTATACCACATGAAATTTCTGTGGACAATAATATTATATAATATTAAAATATCTCATATCAAAAGATTTAAAGTTCGAATTTTAATCCCTATGTATTAATTAAATATTTTAATACATGGTAACTCATTTAGATTTACTTAATCAATCCAAACAGTGGTCTAAAAAATAAATGAATAAAAACTAATTTTTCTGAAAAAAATAAGACTTTGATCAGAAAAAAGCCTCATAATTTTTATATGAAATCATTTATGATAGATAATTTGAGTCGATTCATAACTTAAAACAATTCGATTTATTTATTTTTTTAAATAAATTCATAGTATTTGCAGTTTATTTGTCACTTCTAAAATTATTTATACGCTAGAAAAAATATTATAAAATTATAAATATTCAAATATTATATCTGTTTATGGTAATGTCAAAGTCAAAGATTTGTTTTAAACGCCAAGATCCATGCGTCGTCTGCACATGGGATTGAAGTAGAGAATTAGCAAAATATAGTTAAAGAAAAGACAGTTCTTCACATGACAAACCTAACATTTACCCACTAATCTTAGTTCCCTCAATCCTCCCAAGTGAGTACCATTGAAGAAATGATATGATATGAAATGGTTGAATATGCAATATTATACGCAGCGTGGCACAGTAATTGAAGAAACTAAATTGTTCCAACATGCATCACGTTCACCTAAATGGAGGCTAATTAACTCATGCATGAACTTACAAAGATGGCAGGTTTTCGCTGCAAGCAAACTCTGTATATACATATACATGGACTATGGACTCCTTATGAAGGTTTTGAGAAACCTGTATCGTGTACAATTCAATTTAATTTATTTGATTCTTTTATTTTAAAATATCTATTATTAGTTTCTATCATTTTGGTCCCTCAATTCAATTTAATAAATCAAATTTAATTTTTGTTAGTCACTATATTCAAAAGAGAGAGAAATTGCCATTTTAGTGACTAAATAGTTCAATGATTAGAAAATAGATAGATTATATAGTTATGTTTTTTAAATTATAGAGACTAAATGAAACCCAAACTAGAGCCTAAAATGATCGGATAGACTCAAGAGTAAAATTAATAAAATTATAGTAACTAATGTATTTTTCAAAGTATGAGAAATGAATAGTTAATTTCATTAAAAATAGAGGGTTTAAGTAGTAATTTTCACATTTTTAAAAATTTTGGGCCGAACTTTATATATATTTAGGTTTATAAGTTAATAATTTTGAATTTTAATTATATGTTCTTCAATCAATAATTTGCAAAGGTCTATGGTTATTGTATTTTTAAGAATGAATTGGAATCATAATATCAATTATTAAAGATACGCATTTCAGATTTTGGGATATTTTTACAATTGAATAATTATATATTAGATTTATCTTTTGAACTCATTGATTGAAATTATATAAATAAAGTATATAATAATTTTTAATTTAAAAAACCTCAATTCAAATTATTACATAGGCAATTATATTCTTCTTTGGTTAATTTAATGGCTTCTAATTATCTCCAAAAATCATTAATTGAAATTATACTCAATGATTAAAAAATCCAAACATTTATACGCATTTTTAATTTTACTTAAAACCTTTTACTAATATGGTCTTCAATATTTAACATTTTTTAAAACTTTAGCAATTAAATTATTTTATAAATGAAAATATAAAGGAAATCATTAACATGAATTTTAATTGTAATTAAAAGTATATATTTTATTAGTGGGCTCTAAGTAATTTAAACACAAATGGCTCAATTACAAAAATTGAAATTAAGAACTAAATTGATAAAATTAGAATTTTAAATAAAATTAAAAATACAAATAAAGATTCAGATTTTTTCAGTCACTTATCCTTGAAATTCATATTAATATGTCATATCTAGAATTTGTATAATTATATAGAGTTCTTGTTTTTTCATTCAATTTTTAGATTTTGGACAAAGGAAATTGGATGGACTCCTTTTCATATATATATTTTAGTAAAGGTTATAATAATAAGTTTAAATTTATATAAAATTAGGAGATTTATAAGTTTAATTTGTTATTTATTTATTAATTAGTCATTTCTTTTGAATAGTATAATATATTTATAAGGGTGAATGTGATGGATGCAATATTTCTATTAAGAATTTGCATGGGATAATTTATTTGATACCATATGGTTGATGGATCTTATAAAGGCAATAAAGAATAATAGAGTATCACTCTGATGTTTAAATTAATAAGAATTAGACTGCTATTTGAATGAGAAATAGTAATTAAGAGAATTATACACATACCTAATAGCCTTTATATAAGCCTTGACATAGATTCTAATTAAGATTAGTAGAACGTGTATAATTAAGACTTGAGTCCATACTGTTGAGAGTTCCATGAGTGTCCAAACATGTGTTCAGTGAGTATCATACATCCGAATTGTTAGAAGAAAGAATACAAGTAATGAAGAAAATGATTGTGTATTTGTCTGTGTATTTGTCTGTGTCACATTTACAGAGATATTACATCTATTTATACATGAGAATATGAACTAATTTGGACAACAATAATAATTGCTATAATTATGCTACACAAATCTCCTATAATCAAATTATGTTACACAAATCTCCTATAATCAAATTATGCTAACACCCCCTCAAACTTAAGGTGGTCCAACTTGAGTTTGCTTAAGAGATCCCAAAGCGGGAGGATGCGTTTTGGTGAATATATAATCAAACATATGGTGCCATGAGCAACATGATGACGTACA
Source organism: Hevea brasiliensis (assembly GCF_030052815.1). Taxonomy (NCBI): domain Eukaryota; kingdom Viridiplantae; phylum Streptophyta; class Magnoliopsida; order Malpighiales; family Euphorbiaceae; genus Hevea; species Hevea brasiliensis. The sequence continues at coordinate 99,024,937 of NC_079494.1, forward strand.
AAATGACAATCAATTTCGATGTGTTTGGTACGCTCATGAAATACATCATTATGAGAAATCTGTATGGCACTTCTATTATCGCAATGAAGTATTGTGGCAGAAGAATGAGTGACACCCAAATCAGTTAATAACCACCGTAACCAAAGTAATTCAGATGTAGCATCGCAAGAGCACGATATTGCAACAACGCTTTGCTTTTTGCTACGCCAAGAGATAAGAGAATTACCCAAGAAGAAACAATAACTGGATAATACTAGGGAGGAGGTAGCGGAAAAGTGCAAACCATGAAAAAGAGTGCTTTTGATATAACAGAAATGAGTTGAGCGAGGAGGATATGAAATATCGTCGAGTAAGCGTGAGATAAACAAGACTCGATATAAAGTAGGATCATCAAGAGGAGTGCCATCAAGAGGTGTAAGTTTGCAATTGAGCTCCAATGGGGTTGACGAGAAAGTAAGTCGGATGCATACTTGGCTTGAGATAGATAATAGCCATCAATTTTGAGAAACTTCAAGACCCAAAAATAGAGAGAACCTGTGTCTTTCATTTCAAAATGTTGATTGAGATAATGTTGTAACTCTAAAATACGATGAATCATCTCTGTTATTATCATATCATCAACATAAAGGAAGAACAATACCAGTGAATAATGAATCATGTGGACTAGAGAAAACCAAGTTGAGTAAGAGTGGAACTAAATTTGGCAAACGAGCTTGTTTTAATCCATATAAGGCTGGCCAAGTTTGCAAACCTTATGAGGAGAATGATAACCGGAGGAGGATGCATATAAACCTCTTCGTTAAATCACCATGAAGAAAAGCATTTTTAACATCCATCCGGAAAAGTTTCCATTAATAGCTAAGAAATAGATGTTAAGAGCAAAAGTTTCTTCATAGTCGATACCATACTCTTGAGTGTACCCTTTGGCTACTAAGCGAGCTTTGTAGCGTTCAATAGTTCCATCTCTTGATTTTGTAAATCCATTTGCAACCAATAGGAGTCTTGTTTGGTGGAAGATCAACTAAATCCCAAGTATGAGTTTTCTTTGCCTCACGATAAGAATGAGGCTCATGAAGGGTTGCAATAGTAGAGTAACAATGAAAATCAGAAAGATAATGAGGAGTTTCTCAAGAGTAGTGCTAGGAGGAGATGCGGATCAACAGTGTAGTTGGGCTAATATTGAGCACATCACAATCACTGGATCAGGACTTTCTTTGGATGAAAAATAGAGAGTGATTGACAGAGTGATGAAATTTGGAAAGAGAAGAGAACATAGTATTTTCCCAAAAGGTAACATGACGAGAAACTTATTAGAAACAGGATCCCAACAACGATACCCTTTGTGTTCAATGCCATAACCAAGAAAACAACATTTCTAATTTGGTATGTTCATGAGGTTGTAAAGAACAAAAGAAACACATCCAAAAGGTTTAAGGATGGAATAGTCGGAGGTTGTCCAAACAACTTTTCAAAAGGAGATAAATTATGAAGAACCAAGGTAGGAAGACGATTAATAACATAAATGAAAAGTCGCTTCTCCCCAAAATTTTTCGGACATGAGGCGAAAGAAGAAGAGTAATCAAGAATATGGCGATGCGTTGAGAGGTGTGAGGACAAGAACGTTGAACAACGGTGCCTTGTTGACTAAGAAATCAAGTAAAGAAGAATCGATATTCCATGGCATGAGAATTTTAATGTCACAAGAGAATCGAGTTTTAATCATTTTTGCAAATGTGATGTAAATTTGTGATAACTCAGATCGATGTTTCAAAAAATATATCCAAGTAAACCGAGAATAATCATCAATAAATATTACAAAATAACGAAAACCATCAATAAATAGGAGAAGGACCCCAAATGTCGAATGAATTAAACCAAAAGAAGTAGTATTATTATGAGAAAAAGATAATGCAGTTGTTTTGCAAGTGACAATTTAAACAATTAAATGACTCAAACTTAGTAGATCCTAATAATCCACGAGAAATTAAAGGTTGAATTTGTAGAAGCATGACCAAGACGAAGATGCCATTGGTGAATGGAGGAATTAGGGATTGTACACAAATCTCCGAGGAAGATGTAAAGATGTAAGCTCAAATAATCGACCCACTCTGCGACCCTCCCCAAGAATGGATCCTGCACTGACACCATGGTGAGAAAAAATAACATTTAGTCCTCTTTCACGAAATAAGATTGAGTGCCAAATTAGGGATATAATAGGTGTCGGAGATGAAGATTTGAGGTAGACACATGACCGGTATGTGTGATGTTCATTTTAGTACCATTATGGATTGGTGGTAAGGAAGATAAGACAAGAATTTAAGATTAGTGGTCATATGATTACAACATGCAGAGTCAAAAGCCAATAAGAATTAGGAGAATTAGAAGAGATAACTTGAATAGTGCCTCAAGATCACTCATGGTGATGGCGAGAGCCGAGGAAGATCCAGGCTTTGAGACATTCTTGAATTTAGAATGCCCTCCTTTTGATCTTGGAGGGCGTGTGGGACAATGTTCAAGAATATGACCGTAACCATGACAATATCGCATTTTATGGTAGGACAATATGCAAAAGCATGACCAATTTGATTACAATTCTTACGAGTTGATTGCCGATGTGAGGATCGAGTAGTTGCAAGGCGACTTCAAATTGAGGAGTTTTATCCAAGTCTCTTCAAAAATAATCTCTTGAATAGCCCAATGATGGGAGTGGATTTCGATGTAGCCTCATATTACGATCGAAGAGCCATTAGAACTTGAATGAGATGAAGATGATCTTCACCGATTTTGGCTCGAGATATTTGATTCCAAATAGGTTGGACGGCAAGAAAATCATTGCTTCTTGTTTCAGATTATGAAGAGTAGTCCCGATAATAGTGGGCAAGTCGATATCGATTAGCCAAAAATCGATTTCTTTAGTCATAATTAGGATGTGGATGGGGTGATGATCGATGATTTTTACTATCCCAATCCTCAAGACAAAGAAATTTTGCATCGTTTCATCGTTCTCTCTTGTGATATCTCAATACGCCAAAGCTTGCGACCTATCAAAAAACTTTTCATTCCTTGAACCCAAAGATTATAGTTAGAACCAGTCAGAACTGTTGCAATAGGTTTTGAAATATCAGATTTCTCCATTGATAACAAGATGAGGAGAAAAAAAAAATGGTATAATAATAGGTATGAAAGAATGAATAGGTTGTAGAGAGAGCAGAGAGACCCCAAAAAAACTAGAAATAAAAGCTTTATGGCTCTGATACCATGTTAGAAGAAAGAATACAAGTAATGAAGAAAATGATTGTGTATTTGTCTGTGTATTTGTCTGTGTCACATTTACAGAGATATTACATCTATTTATACATGAGAATATGAACTAATTTGGACAACAATAATAATTGCTATAATTATGCTACACAAATCTCCTATAATCATGCTGATTGCTGTAATTATGTTACACAAATCTCCTATAATCATGCTGATTGCTGTAATTATGCTAACACGAATGATTAAGGTAAATATCCGACCCACATATGGTAACTCGATCCAAACCAGACATCTTAGTGGCTGAATTTTTTTTTTCTTGATTTAGCTTTTATAATATTTAAAAAGGTTATATGCTGGGACAGGTAAGCATACATATATATATATATATATATATATATATATATATATATATATATAAAGGAAAAGAAGACTAAACGTATGGTTGGCAAGGATTACGTACATAGGTAAATTGACTATTCATGGAAGTAACAAATGAAATGTTGCCACCTGGACCCTTGAGTACATTGAGAAGCTCCAAAAAGTAAAGAAAACTAAACTATTGGTTCGCAGCCCACTTAGATTTGATTATTTGACTTTCTCATCACCTGTCAATCATATTTTGCCACTTGTCCTAATTTAGGGAGGGGGGAAGGTGCTCACAACAGCAAGCAATATTTGGAAGCAAGTATAGTAACGGTTGAAAACCGTTTGCAGATCAAAGCCGCAGTCATCCAAATCCAAAGACTATAACAATTAAAAAAAAAAATTAAATTTCTGACTTTATAAAATAGAAAATAAATTGTGTCAAAAATATTATAAAATAAACATTTAATTTTAAATTATAATTTTAATAAATTTTTGAAGATTATTTACTGATTTGTGATTTGCGTTTTTTTTTTTTTTTCTACTATCTGTAAAGGATGGATTAAGCATTCATATGTGGGAATTGTTGTGAACTAAGAACGATAAAAGAAAAGCAAAGCAGGCGAAGCATGTTTCTGTAGTAACTTTATATGGTTATTAACATAAAGGGAGAAAAAGCTTTATAATATAAAGTTAGGCAGTTTAATTTGGTATGATATGGAGAAATAAGCAAAAATAAAATGGATAAGTCTAATTAATATATATATATATATATATATATATATAGAGAGAGAGAGAGAGAGAGAGAGAGAGAGAGAGAGAGAGAGGCTTTTTATTTCATCAAATTAATTCTTTTTATTTTTTTAGTTTTTTTTCCCAATTTTATTGTGATGCTAATTTCTAGTGAAATTGGAAGCTATAAGTCAAACATAGCCCACCAATTTCTAATTCTCCTTATCATGTTAGCAAGGTTAGCAAAAAAAAATAAAAAATTTGCCCGTTCTCTCTCTCATGAAAGTATATAAATGTTAGAATTTCTATTTGAAAGAGATGGATAAGTGAAAGACATATAAGGATAAATACTCATAAACTTATTACTTTAAAATTTTAGCTTGGATGTAGTGTCAAACCCATAAGTATGTTATTTAATAAAACTATTCAATAAAAGATTCTTTTTAGGTGCTTTGAGCTCCTCGAATGTAAAACAATAATTAATATCAGAGTCAATGATTTGGTAGGAATGAGTATAGAGATAACTGTCTGTAATTCTCGTGGCGGTCTAATATGTGGATGCACGTAAATAGACTCTCGGTAGGCTTAATAGAGCTAGAAAAAAACTCTTCTGGAAAAAAGCAGACTAAAAACGACAAACCGATGGAGTGCTAACGTGGCTATTAGAGGTGCATTTAGATAAGCTTAGTGGAGTAATTAAGCTCTTGGTACATCTTAAAGACATATAAATGAGAAGGCATTGTCTAGGAATGGCAACGGGTTGGGTTTTGAGGGTGCCATATCTTATCGAATCCTAATAGGACGGGTTTGGGTATTATATAATCTGGTTTGGGATGAGTTTGGGTTTGAAAAATAATACCTGTGACGGTTTTAGATTTTACATGTTGGATGGCAATTACCGAATTAGTTTATATAATATTTAATTAAATATAAAATATATATTTTTTTATAATAATATTTATAAATTTTTATATATTTTTTATTTTATATAAAATAGAATTTAAATATTTTATGAAATTATTAAAATTTTAAAATATAAATTATTAATTAAAATAATTTTTTATGCAAAATATTAAATAAAATATATAAAATTAAATGGGTTTGAGTTTTTTTTTTTGGTAATAATAATCGGGTTTTGTACGGATTTAAGTTTTAATAATATTAATCGGATTCAAATTTGGGTAGAATGATTTTTGTGCATACTCTACTCGTTGCCATCCTAGCATTGCCTTAAAATTTTGAATTAAATATAATATCAAACGAATGAGTGTGTCATTTTACAAGACTCATAAAAAAATATTGTCTTCATGCGTTTTGAGCTTCCTGAATATCTAATACTGTCATTATATATTAAAATTAAACTATTTTTTTATAAGATGTGTCACATTATCTTTGGCTGATCATATTAGCTTTCAGATGAGCAATTTATTTAGAATGCGTGACTATGATATAATCAAAATAAAATTGAAAGCTGAGTTATTTATTTATAAAAAAAAAAATTTATAATAAAATTACTAAAAATATTGAATTATATATATATATATATATATATATATATATATATATATATATATATATTTAAATTAAGCCAAAAGGATATGCATAATGTCATTTATTTGAAACGCAGCCCAAATACAAAAGAAGTTAGGTGCCTCAACAAGAACTTGTTTCGGTAAGCTCATTTATGACAGCCGATTTCTTCAATTTCGTATTCACCTTTTCCACTTTCATATTCCCACATTTACCTCCAGGTTCCAAAGATGCATGCACCGATGCGTGTGTACTCATCGGTTCTTCAAAATTGATTTAAATTATTTTTTTTAAATCAATAAATCAAGTAATAATATATTATTGGTAAATAAAAATTCGAAGGATGAAATTGTAATTGACACGGGGAAATAGCCATATTCTTTAATAACTATTATAATAAAGGCGAGAAACATTAAAATGGATAGATGAGAAAACTCATGTTTGAATTATTAAAAATAGTAAAAAAAAAAAAAAAGGAAAAATCAATTTAACAATCAAATTAAAAAAAAATTCGAATAATAATAAATTTTTGTATTAATCATTGTAATAGGAAACTAAAAATAGCAAAAAGAACAATAGTTTGCTTCCTTTTTTCCTTTTCTTTATGGTAAACAATGTCTTGCTTAATTAATAAGCATACATAACAGATTGTGATAGAATACTATAGTTAAGAAAATGTGTATAGAAGATAAAGAGTGAAAGAATTGTGAGAAAGGAATGGTTATAACAAAGCAATGGAGCTCATAAAATATATAGTGGAGCTCCGGAAATAAGTAAACCAGAAGGTGATGACGATGGAGGCAGCTTCCTCTACACGTTAAGGCTCATGTGCTTGCCTTTCAGATTTCATTCCTTAATTATTGTTAGTAACTAACCATTTATATGTCCTATTTCTCAAGCAAATGAACTTCTACGTGCACTTGTTCTTTTATGATCGTTTCTCTTTTCCTCAGAAAATTTTCTGTTGCTTGTGTAAATATGCTCTTCAGGTTGCTAATATAATTATTTATTTATTCCAAATGGATAAGTTCTGTTAGCAAATTTCTTATTAATTTTAAATTTATCAAAGCAAAAGGAAAATATAACTTATATGTACATTTCTACCTATACTAAGAAAATTCTTATCTAAAGTCAATTTATTATAGAATAACACAAAATATATGATAGGATTCACATCTAAAATAAATGAAATTCAGATGTCGATATGTCTTGAATTCATAATTGATCATCAAAGAAAAAATAATCATAAATACATAAATTATTCAAAAACCCTGAAATTTAATTGTTGTAACATATGTTTTGTTACTTACTATATCAAAATTAGCAATTTCACTCATCCCTATAATATAACTAATAAACAGTATGAGATTTTCTGGATAAAATCCTTATTGCTATGTTAAGTTTGTTCTTATTTCTTATTATCAAAAACAAAAATTTATACTTATTAAAAAAATTATTCAGAATTTAATTTAATTAAAAATAAGAATTAAGATATAACGGGAATTTTATAAGTTTATGATTAAATTAAAGAATTATTTTCAGTTTAGACTTATTTGATTCAGTAGTTAAAATATATTATTTCCTTTACTAACCTAAATTTGACTCTCTACTCCCTCAATTTCCTACATATATATATATATATATATATATATATATATATATATATATATATATATTAATCACTCAATTATAGAATTATGGATTAAAATATAATTATTTTTTTAAACGAAGTTCTTAAGAATCCCCAACAAAAGTAGGCATGCAAAAAACTATATTAATCAATTAACAACTGAACAACTACAAGAATTTATAAAATTAAAAAAAAAAGGGAAGGGTGGCAAACTATTTATCTGAGTGGACAACCCATTATTTTTAATAGTATAATTGGCCAACTTTTTTCTTTTTTTGGATACATTGGAAGGTATTATTGGCCAACCATGATTAGCAAAAAGTACAGGGTCTGAAGTAAGATTATATTAATTCTGATGTGCTCTTTGCATTTTGTTGTCTCAAACCACTATATATAGCCCCTTAGAGATCAAATCTATCCATCTTCCTACAGCCCTTCAAATACAAACTCTCAACTCTCTCTTTCTTACATGACATATCAAAATGAGTCCTTTTGTTCTTGCTTTGCTCTTCATTTCCCTTACCTCGTCCTTAGCAACAGGAGCCCAATACAATGTGCTCAGTTATGGGGCCAAGCCAGATGGCAAAACTGACTCTACCAAGGCTTTCCTGGCTGCATGGAAACAAGCCTGTGCTTCTAGTAGGCCCGCCACCATTAAAGTACCGGCAGGGAGGTTCTTTATCAGTAAAATCCTTTTTCAAGGTCCATGCAAGAACAATGCAATCTTAATAAGTATAGATGGCACGCTTGTGGCTCCATCTGATATTTGGGCTATTGGTAATGCTGGAAATTGGCTCCATTTTGAGAATGTTAATGGGGTTACGGTTTCTGGAGGCGTACTTGACGGTCAAGGCACTGGCTTGTGGTCCTGTAAGGACTCTGGCAAGAATTGCCCCAGCGGTGCAACGGTATGTAGAAAAATAATCTGAATATCTGTTTACTCCCGCCTTGATGATTAGTTTGCAATTACTGAGTTGCATATGAAAGTGATTATCTTAATCAAATAGAAGTTTAACTGCCATTAGACTAGTGTCACAGTACTTTTAAATGCCCGTCTCCTAGCGTGTCTGGTTCAAGTTACAAACTCTGGAAGCCACCTCCCCCTTCATTTTTGTTATGGGTAACAAACCTTCCCCCTCATTTTATTTGGAAGGCGTAGATTCCCAGGTTCCATGTAAGCCTGTGTTTTGAAGGTCTAAACCTAGGCAGCATCAGTACTTTTTTTTTTTTTTTAATTTTCTTGCTTTTCCAATTTTTGAGATGATTTTGACCTCTTTTTTTTTTTTCAAGACACGGTAGTAATGATGAAATATTATATTCTTCGTTATGCTTATGTGCAGTCCTTGCGCTTTTCTGGCTCAAGAAACATCGCAATCACTGGGTTAACATCCCTAAATAGCCAAATGTTCAATATTGACATCAATGGCTGCCACAATGCGAAACTACAAGGGATTACAGTTTCCTGTTCTGGCAACAGCCCGAACACCGATGGCATCCATGTTCAAGAATCAAGCGATGTAACAATCTTGAACTCAAGGATTGGAACCGGAGATGATTGCGTTTCAATTGGCCGTGGCACCACCAACTTGTGGATAGAAAACATTATATGTGGTCCAGGCCACGGGATCAGGTACTTTGAATTAATTACCACTTCTATATTTATATGATCATGTACTACCATATGCTAGATTTTTACGATGCTGAAAATAGAAATTAATTAATGCTTGCTTGCAGCGTTGGAAGCCTCGGCAAAGATCTTCGAGAGGCTGGGGTGCTAAATGTGACAGTTAAATCAGCCAGGATCACCGGTACTCAAAATGGGCTAAGAATCAAGTCTTGGGGCAGACCCAGTAGTGGATATGCTAGGAACATTCTCTTCCAACATGTTGTTATGACCAATGTCAATAATCCCATTGTAATCGATCAAAATTACTGCCCACATAACAAAAATTGTCCTGGCCAGGTAATTAAACAAAAATTTGATCAAACTGTATAAAGTTTTTTTTTTTTTTTTTTTAAGGTAATATAATATATTTTGTGCATGAAACAGGCTTCTGGTGTTAAAATTAGTGACGTGACATACCAAGACATCCATGGAACATCAGCGACAGAAGTTGCAGTGAAATTTGATTGCAGTAATAAATATCCATGCACTGGAATCAGAATGGAGGATGTAAAGCTCACTTACAAGAATCAACCAGCAGATGCATCCTGTAACAATGCCGATGGAAAGGCTTCAGGTGTCGTCCAGCCCAGTAGCTGCCTATCATAAGTGGGAAAATGATTTGCTGAATTCCAGTGTCAGGGGTTATTTTATAGGGTTTGTTAAATCATAGTAAAGAATTATAGCATTGATACATACAAACAAGTGAAATTGTCCTCATAGCCTTGTAGTAGTAGGGACAGAAAAATAAAAAAATAATAAAAAAAAGGAAAAATCAATTATATACACACGATTTCGTGTCATTAAATTGGACTGAAAAGTGCTTTTCGATTTATATATAGTTGAGTAGAATAATAATATGCCTAAATCCAATACTTCAAATGCTTATAACGTATTGTAATTCCTCCTATGTAGTATCTACCAAGCAAAATAAATTCCTTCTGAAAATTCTTAAAAATAAAACGGTTAATCAGAATTTAAATTCTTAATTTCTATAAGATGAGATAAATATTTTCCCTTAAAAAATAGATATACATGTAACCATGATACCATTACTATGAGTTCACAAATTACAAAATAAAATTTATAATATAAATAAATATGAAATGAATTGATGTTAATATCTCACTAATATATTTAACTATCTATCTATCTTAAATATATTTAAATATTAAAGCTATATATTCAATTCTTTCTTTTTTGTTTGCTTGAGAGTTTTCTTTTTTCATCAACAGGAGATCTAGATTATAGGCTGGGTGTACTAGGTTGAGTATGTTGACTCTTGGCAATTTCTCCGCTGGTTGTTTCTCTCTTACTTCTTCTCTTTCTCCATTAATAAATTTTTTTGCCTATCTAAAAAAAAAAGTTTAAAGCAAAGAGAATGTAACCCTCTCTTTATTTAGTATTTTTATTTCTTAGAAATTTTTGAATTTTTTCTCTATTTTTCTACATTTTGATTGAACCAATTAATATATATTTTTTTTAATTTTAAAATTAATATTTTTATATAATTATTAATTATGACACTGGAAATATGACTATATTAATTATATTCATTATATATTACTTTTTTTTATTTTATGATTTAAATATTTACAATTTTAATTATTACATACATTAAAATAGTGTCATATGAAATTTGCCTTCTCTTTGTTTCCTCTGTCTCTGATTGAAATGATATTTTAGCGATTTGACATGAAATTTGAATAAGTATTCTCGTGGTGGTTTTAGTTCATAAATTTAAATATATTTTATTTATAGAGTATTTGGAATAAATCTTGAAGATATTAAATTAAATTAAATAATTATTTATATTTATAAAAGTGAATTTTCTTTTCATGATTTATTAAATTACTTTAAGGTGATATTGTTTTGTAAATTAATAAAATTTAATAGTGATTTAAATGTTTTGATTTGAAAATTGATATTCAAAAGTACATGGATGGAAAGCATAATTCACTGCTCGCAACATTTTAAATTTTTGTGGTGACAACATAATTTTCAAAGGTTAAGGGCCAAGTTGTAATTTGTTTGACATTTGGCAGCTTCCTTATCACCCATTTTTAGCACATCCGACTGATGATTTTTTTTTTCTCCAGCAGAGAAGAAGAGCGGATAAGTTAATAATATAAAAAAAAAAAAGTGAAAGGAAAGTTCTTAACTCCATTTTCATGGAACATCAACCAAAGAGGTAGGAAATTAGATTTTAAAGATGGTAGGTTTTAGAGAGAGAAATAAATGGGTGTATTTAGAGAGAAAAAAAAGTAGAATTCAAGTTAAATTTTATGCTTTCAATATTTATATGAATTTTTGAAATAAATTAATTTATTTTTAGATTTTTAATTTTATTAGAGTTTAATAAATTAAAAAACATATAAAAAAAAGATTTCTTTTTAATGGGTATATTTTATTATTATTATTATTATTATTATTATTATTGAGAAAATAATTTATATGAAAATTAGATTTTTTTTTTTTTAAGGAAAATGTTATATTGGTGCATGCATGTTATATAAGATATATTAGTGTGAGAATTAGAATTTTTACAGATTTCTTAATTTTTTATGAGAATTATATGTATTTTAAAATAGATGAGAATTTATAGTAAATTTTAGTAATTAACATGAATTAATGACTAATTATTGTATTGGTTAATGTATGTCTTTTTAATTGTATGTCTTAATATAAAATATATTGTATTTTCTTGATGAAATAAGTGGTTTAAAATTTTCAATTATGCTAATTAGATTCTAAAAAAATTTCTTGATAATTTTCTTATGCAAAATTGTAGTATTATGAATTTTATATTTCAGATTTATATTTTGTCTCTATTTAATAAAAGCATTATATTTTTTTAAAAAGAAAAATGAGCTTTGAATAATTATTAAATTTAAAAATAATTGGAAGATAAGTTTAGATTATGTGAGGCCTTGGATGGGTAATTTATTTTAAATAATTTATTTGTATAGAAATTGTATTGGTATTCTTGTTTTGAGCAAGGAGGTAATATTGGGTTTTTAAGGGAGGTGCTAAAATGTTATGGAATTTTAAAGAAACATTATCATATGAAATGTATTTCCAAAAGAGTTTGTAAAAAAAATTAATAAAGTTGAGCATATATGGAATGATTTTTATTTTATTTTATTTTATTTTATTTTAAGAGTTAATAGAAATACATATGCAGCCTTCAAATCCAGTCTAAAGTAGATAAGTTTATATATATATATATATTTCTATTATATGTCACGATTAGGGCACTATTGATTTCTACACTTTATCTTCCTATTACCTTAGTTGTGGAGAGAACTTTTGTTGCCCTTAATATGCTTAGTGTTGGATTTGATTTGTTTAAATTAAATTTTAAAATGAAATTTATATTATTTAGTGAAATATATAAACATCATTTTTTTATTGTTCAATACAAGCATGTACATAGTTTTGAGACCTGAAATGAGTCAGTCAATTTGATAATGTATGTTGTTCAGAAATTATATGCTCTGTCATGACTTTATGTTCAATTAATTAATTTATAAAAAAAATATTTTAAATTTGGTTTCAGGTTATATTTATCCTATTAGTGGATGATGGGTAGGACAGAATTCATTTTCAAAATTTCACCATATTATAACAATAATTAGTTTAGAATTAATTCGTTTATAAATTTTATCACTTTCAATATAATTTAGTACAAGTTTAATAAAAAAAAAATTAGAACTATGAAGAAAAAAAAAAAATAAATTAGAGTAGTTGAAACTCAGTCGAAAATTTATTGCGAGCCTTAAACTAAATTTGAACTCCATAACTCAAAATAAATTTAGGTCGCGCTCGATCTTGAGCTCAATAAAATTAAATTGGGCTGAGCTCAATCTTGCCTCTAGCTCAACCCATTTAAGGTCCTCATTACATGTGTAGGTGGCGAGTCATATGGATATCAAAATTGAAAATTTGCATGGATTGACATATTGCATGGGTGAAATTTTCCCTTATATATTAAGTATAGAATTTGTAAGTTGTAATTAGTGATCTCTCTTGCTTAGAGAGAGAAAATCCTCTCAACCAGTTTTACTTGCCGTTGGTCGTTTTCTCTCGGATTTTGCCAAGCGTGTTCTCCATTTAACTTCTCCCATCTCTAGAGGCAGGGAAGATGGTGTTTCCGGTTCGATCGTGGTCCCCCTTTTCTCCCTCCCCCCACCTCAAGTTGGTTGTTTATAGTTTCGAGTTTGTTTTATTGGTAGCAGACCTTTGATCTTCATGGAGAGAGTGACTTGCTGATAGTCTGTGGCTAGGAAGTAGTGTTGGTAGTTATGCTTGCAGGTGTTGTTTTCTCTTGGTTTTGAATGTTGTTCTCTGCTTGAGGGGAAGCGTTAATCTTGGCTTAGAAGTTTGTACTTCGGGGCTTTATACTTTTTTTATCTTTGTGGAAAGCTCACCCTAAAAGCTATATGAGACTGAGAGGCTAGACAGCTTTGCTACGTCACCTTCCTGTGGCTGTAGAGCTGTGCTTTAGTCTTTGGATAGTGGAGACTTGGAATTCCTTTGCTGTTTTGGATGGCGTTCCAGTAGAAATCTGGATGGCCTTAAGCTGCTCAGGTTGTTCAATCGGAGCTCTGATTATAGGTGATCGATGACATGTTCTCTGCCTAGTTTCTCAATCAATGGTTAAGTTTGGTGTGGCAGACGGCCAATGGCGGTGAAATGCATGGTCCTGTTCCCTCCCCTATTCAGCCTAGGATTTCCAGGTTGGGAGCGAGTTGTATATGGAGTTTGCCTTACCTTATAGACTTGATCTGTGGGCCTTCATGCTCTCGACTACTATTTATTGTTCTGGACCCAAATTTGCATCTTTGAAATGCAATAGTTACTATTTACGGTTAAAAAAAATATACCTGACTTTTTTTTTAAAATTTATTATTTTTATAAATTCTTGAAATGCATTATTCAATGAAAGCAATACTTTTACGTATGTGACTTAAATGACATTTCAACGATTTGACATGAAAGTGGAATAATCATTTTCATGGTGGTTTTAATTCATAAATTTAAATATATTTTATTTATGAATCAGAAGAGTATTTAGAATAAATCTTGAAGGAATTAAATTAAATAATTATTTGTATTTATCAAGGTGATTTTTCTTTTCATGATTTATTATATAAAATTTAGTGGTTATTTCATAAAAAAATAACATGATTAACTTCATTTGGTTCTTAAGAATATAAGAGGATACTTATACACTGTGATTAGTAAATTTTTTTTAGGAATGTTTTGATTTGAAAATTGATATTCAAAAAAATATGGGTAGAAAGCATCATTTACTGCTGGACTTAAAAGTAACATTTTCAAAGTTTTGTGGTGAAAACATAGTTTTCAAAAGCTAAGGGCCAAGTTGTAATTTATTTGACATGTGGCAATTCCTTGATCACCCATTTTTAGCACGTGGTAATTTGTTGGATTTGCTTTTGATGGGCTTAATTTCTAAGACTATTGGTTGCAGAAGTCTTCCAGACTGTTGTAAATTGCCAAAACCAATGCAAACGCAACTCAATTATTTTATGGTGCTTAGGTCATTCGAGCTAAGAGGGAGAAGTGTTCTAAAATTTAAGGGTTTTATTCTTATCTAGAAATAGTCCATTTAAGCCTTAGTAGGAATGAATTCTTGTTTGTTGATAAAAAAATTTTTACTCATATAGTTAAAGACACCATTTTGTGGTGTGATAATTAAAATAGTGAATAATATTGAGTTTTGTCTAAAAGAGGTTGAGAGGACTAACTAATATATTTATTATTTACAAATTATTGTGAGAGTTCTCTTGAGTGTAATTGGATTAATATCTAGTATATCTTTGAACTTGTAATTAATTATTATATTTTATTGATAGTAGAAGATAGCATACCCGTGGACATAACTGTTACACTCATTTCATATAGGTATTTTAGGATAGTTTTGTATCCATTTTGTCCTTATATTTTAGTATATTTTATGATTTTAGCTTTATTTTAGTTTATTTATTAACTTTAGATACTTTATATTTGATTTTTGTAATTTTATTGTTTTTTATAGGATTTTGTGGTAAATCGAAGATCAATGAGTGTATTAGGAAGTAATTTGAAGAAATTTGGAATTCTTTAAGCATGGAGGAAAGTTGAAGAAATCAAGCTTTGAAAGAGCAAGTTAGTCGAAATTTGCTTGAGACTTTGCTTATGATGTTGCTTAGGGTATGCCATATAAGCTTAACCTTAAGCCTGTTCAAGCTGAAAGTTAAGCACGGCTTAAATCCTACACATTCAAGCTTTTACTCCACAACCTGCCGAGAATTGCTTAAGATCCTGCTTAAGGTAAAGCGGCAGTGCTTAAGGTGCAGCACAAGTCAAGCTGAAAGTCAAGTATGAGCAGAAAAGTCTATTTTACTCCAAGGCTGCCGAGATTTGCTGAGGGTCTGCTTAACCTTAAGCAGATAGTGCAACCAGAAGCTGAAATTTGCTAAGAAACTACTTAGGGTTAAGCCGTACCCTAAGCAGACTGCCAGAATGTGAATAATGCTGCTGACTTGGATAATTTTACACCTCATTTCCTATCCACTTCTTGGCTCTTATTTACTTTAAGGGCAACTTTTTGGGACCATGTAAATTCATCATTTCCTAGTTTTTGCCATAAGGGGAAACAGGAGAAAACAAAAAGGAAAAAAATATAAATAGAGAGAGGAGGAGAACGCTATTTTTCTGGAGAAGAGCTGCTGCAACCATCTTTTGGAGCTCAAGAAACCAAAGTTTTGAGTTCTTCCACTTGGGTTTTTCTATTTTAGTCCTCTTATCATATTTTTCTTTACTTTTCCATCAATCTTTCTTGTAAATACCATAATGAGTGAGTAAACTCTTTAGATTTCAGAGTTGGAAAATATGTTTTAGATTAATTTGTGGATTTGGACTGGGTATTTCCTTATTTTACATAAATATGAGTTTTGATTCCTTCCTTGTGTACTTGATTTACTTGCCTAATATTGGTACCCATTGGGTATTGTGTTAACTTTGATTGAAGGACCGAAAGGTGAAAGTCATTGATAGATAATCAAGGATTGGAACTTAAAATCACATAGATTTAGAAATAAACTAGGATTTTAAGAGGAATTAATGATTGGTTACAAAACTTCATGGGTTTTAAAGTAATCAAATAACATACGAAAGTAAGTTTGGTTATTTTAGAACATACTTTGGTTTGCTTGAAAAAGATATCAAAGGAATTTAGAATCAATTTCCTTCAAACTCTATTTTTCTCTTAAAATTGGAATACCCAAGGCAAATCTCAATTAATTTATGTATAAACCCCCAACTCTGGAATCACTTTTAACATAATTAGACTTTGATTTAAATTACCCATTATTAATTTAGTTTAATTGCAAACTAGATTTAGAATTTATTTGTTTGCTCTTTACCCATTTCAATTAGATTAATCAATTTACCTTGCTCATTTATATTTACCATTTATTCATCAATCATTAGCCCAAATAATCGCTTCATTCATAGTTTGGTACTCAAACGGCAAATCCTCGTGAGAACAATACTTGACTCATCACTCTATTACTTGAGACGACCCGTATACTTGCGGATACGCCCAACAAGTTTTTGGCGTTGTTGCTGGGGATTTGATTTTTGTTTGATATTGAACGATTGTTTGTTTGGTTAATTTGGGCATTTTATTTTATTTTCTTTTTACCATTTTACTTTGAGAATTTGTTTATTTTATTTTTCATGTGCTTTATTTTATGAGAAGGATAAAAAGTGAAGAAATCAATTTATTCTTTGATCCAGAAATAGAAATGACAGCAAGAACTTTAAAAGCAGAATCTAAGAGGAGAAAATTTGAATTTAAAGCTCAACAACAACAAGAAAGAGCACAAGAGCAAGAGCAATTACAAGAAGAAATGGCCAATAACAATAACAACCGTTCTGTGAAGGATCATGCCTATCCTAACATTGGGGATTTCATGTCAAGTATCACAAGATCAAGAGTAGAAGCTAATAATTTTGAATTGAAGCTTGCACTCTGTCAGATGGTACAACAATCACAATTTGGGGGAAGTCCAAGTGAAAGTCCACATGTGCATCTAGCACACTTTCTTAAGATCAGTGATATATTGAAGATAAATGGAGTTTCTGATGATGCAATTCGACTCGGATTATTTCCTTTTTCTTTGAAGGACCGAGCTAGAGAGTGGTTACATTCTTTGCCATCGGGTTCTATCACAACATGGGATGAACTTTCTCAAGCATTTTTAGCTCAATATTTTCCACCAAGCAAGGCAGCTAAACTAAGAAATGAGCTGACTTTTTTTAAACCTAGAGATGATGAGAGCTTATATGAAGCATGGGAGAGATACAAGGATTTGCAAAGGAGATGTCCACATCATGGGATTCCTAAGTGGATGCTTGTTCAACACTTTTACAATGGAGTTTCACCCGCTATTAGAAGTACAATTGATCCATCTTCTGGAGGTGATATTATGGAGAAATCTAAAGATGAAGCTTTTTCTGCTCTTGATAAAATTGCTTATAACAACTACCAATGGAGTTGTGAAAGGAATGAGATCAAGATACCAGCTGATATGTTTGAGCTTGATGCCATGAATATGATTAATGCTAAGTTTGATGCTTTGACAAGGAAAATGGACAAGCTAAACATGAAAGTATATTCTTTAGCTGGAGGTTCTAGTAATTTAGTGAATGTTGGGGCTGCAAATGTCAATTGTGCAGCTGATTTTTCTGCACTTAGTCAAGATTTTTCAAGTGAGCAAGTAGATTATGTGGGGAACTACAATAAAAAACCAGGTGGTAACCCATTTTCTGCAACTTATGATCCAGCATGGAGAAACCATCCAAATTTTTCTTGGGGAGGTAGACAAGGACAACATCAAAATTTTCGGCAACCTTCTAGGTATCAGCAACATCAGAATTTTCAGCAGAATAGAGGTCTTCCTCCTGGAATTCCTAAACCTCAAAATGCAGTTGCTCCATCTCAACCACAACAAGCACAACCAAACAAGACAGCTAGAGTAGAAGCTATGATTGAGACTCTACTTGTGAGCCATCAAAGTCAACAAGATATGATTTCTCAATTAGCATCTAAAGTAGATCAAATGGCAACACACAACAAGATGTTAGAAAATCAAATTACTCAACAAGCTAGCTCTTCAAATAACAAAGCATTTGGGAAGCTCCCTAGCCAACCAGAAAATTCAAGGGAGCATTGCAAGGCTATTACATTGAGAAGTGGAAAAATATTGGAGAGTGGAGATAAAAAGATTGAAGAGAAAATTGAAGAAGAGAAAAACAGAGAAGGAGATGAACAAACTGAAGTTGAAGTTAGAATTGAAGCTGAGAAAGAGAATGCAGTGGAAGAAAAAGAAAGTAAGGAGAGAGAAAGCAAAGAGGAAGAACCTAAATATGTAGCACCTAAAGCCTACATGCCACCTTTACCATTCCCACAAAGGTTCTAGAAAGTGAAGTTGGATAAACAATTTAGAAAGTTTTTGGAGGTATTGAAGTCTTTGCATGTGACTATTCCTTTCACTGATGCTTAGCACAAATGCCTTCATATGCTAAATTTTTAAAGGAGATTTTGTCTAATAAGAAGAAGTTGGAGGAATTTGAGATCGTAACTCTCACAGAAGAAAGCAGTGCTATTTTGCAAAATAAGCTTCCACCCAAACTGAAAGATTCTGGTAGTTTTTCCATACCATGTCACATTGGGGATATCAGTATAGATAAGGCCTTATGTGATCTTGGAGCCAGTGTTAGTCTAATGCCATTGTCTATCTATGAGAAAATGAAGATTAGAGAAATGAAGCCTACCACCATTTCACTACAATTAGCAGATGGGCCTATTAAATTTCTAATTGGGGTGATTGAGAATGTTCCTCTGAAAGTTGGAAAGTTTTTCATACCAGTAGATTTTGTAGTATTGGAGATGGAGGAGGATGTACACATTCCTATAATTTTGGTAGACCTTTCCTTGCTACTACTGGAGCTGTGATTGATGTAAAAAATGGAAAACTTACATTAGAAGTTGGGGAAGAAAAAGTTGAATTTAATTTGTTTCAAGCAATGAAAAAGAAAGATGATTCAAATTCATGCTTGAGAATTGATGTGATAGATGAAGTGGTCAGAGAAGTGCTCAAAAAGCAACATCCTGAAGATCCCTTAGAAGCTTGTTTGGTTTATAACATCAAAAAAGGGGATGAGATTGAAAAAGCTATAGAATATGCTACAATCTTGGAAGGAAATCCACCTTTGCCTATGGCTACTATTGAGAAGATTGGAGATTTGAAGCAAGATACAACTTCATCATCAAAGCTTGAAAAAAGTGAAGCACCGAAGGTAGAGTTGAAACCTCTTCCAACAAATCTCAGTTATGCTTTTCTTGGTCAAAATTCTACATATCCTGTGATTGTTAGTGCTAAACTGAATGATTGTGAAGTTGAAAAATTATTAAGAATTCTTAGAAAACATAGAAGGATAATTGGTTATACCATTGATGATATTAAAGGAATACATCATTCTATGTGAATGCGTAGAATTTTGTTAGAAAATAATCATAAAGCCTCTAGAGAGTCATAGAGGAGATTGAATCCAAATATGAAAGAGGATGTGAAAAAGGAAATCTTGAAATTGCTTGATGCAAGTATCATTTACCCTGTTTCTTATCGCAATTGGGTAAGTCCAGTTCATGTTGTACCCAAAAAGGGGGGCATCACAGTAGTAAAAAATGAAAATGATGAACTAATACCTACAAGGACTGTAACTGGATGGAGAATGTATATAGACTATAGGAAGTTGAATAATGCAACTAAAAAGGACCATTTTCCATTACTATTTATAGATCAGATGCTTGAGATTAGCTCATCATTCTTATTTCTGCTATTTGGATGGCTATTCAGGGTTCTTTCAGATCCCTATTCACCCAGATGATCAAGACAAAACCACCTTCACATGTCCCTATGGTACCTTTGCATATCGAAGGATGCCATTTGGACTATGTAATGCCCGAGCTACATTTCAAAGATGTATGATGTCCATATTTTCTGACATGATTGAGGATATTATAGAAGTGTTCATGGATGATTTTTCTGTGTATGGTAAATCTTTCGATGAATGCTTATCTAACTTGTCTAAAGTTTTGCAGAGATGTGAAGAGTTTAATTTAGTTTTGAATTGGGAAAAGTGCCATTTTATGGTACAAGAAGGAATTTTTTTGGGACATCTTGTGTCAAATAGGGGTATTGAGGTGGATAAAGCAAAGGTAAAAATTATTGAGAAAATGCCACCCCCGACATCTGTGAAGGGAGTGAGGAGTTTCTTGGGGCATACTGGATTTTACAGGAGATTCATCAAGGATTTCTCTAAGATTTCTAAACCTCTTACCAATTTATTGAGTAAAGATGTGGAATTTCATTTTGATACTGATTGTATGAATGCTTTTTGCAGGATAAAGGATGCTTTGATAACTGCTCCTATTATGCAGCCACCCGATTGGTCATTACCTTTTGAGTTAATGTGCGATGCTAGCGATTATACCATTGGGGCTGTTTTGGGACAAAGGAGAGATAAGAAGGTGTATGCAATATACTATGCAAGTAGGACCTTAGATGATGCTCAAATAAATTACTCTACTACAGAGAAAGAGTTTTTTGCAGTGGTATTTACAGTAGATAAATTCAGGTCCTATCTTGTGGGGTCTAAGGTAATATTGTACTCAAATCATGCAGCTATTAAGTATCTCCTTCAGAAAAAAGAGGCCAAACCTAGGTTGATAAGGTGGGTACTACTCCTTCAAGAGTTTGACTTGGAAATTAAAGACAAGAAAGGAGTAGAAAATGTAGTAGCAGATCATCTGTCTAGATTGAGGTAAGAACAAGGAGATAATTTGGGGAAAGAGCTTCCAATAGATGATTATTTTCTTGATGAGCAGCTGTTGATAATCATGGGTGCAAAAATCCCTTGGTATACAGATTTCGTGAACTATTTGGTGTGTGGAATCCTTCCACCTGATCTAACATGGCAGCAAAAGAAGAAATTTCTTTTTAATATGAAGGATTACGATTGGGAAGAGCCATTTTTGTTTAAGAGATGTGGAGATGGGTTGATTAGAAGATGTTTAGCTGATGAGGAGATAGGAAATGTTATTAAAGATTGCCATTCTTCACTTTATGGGGGTCATATGAGTGTGACAAAGACTGCAGAAAAAGTTCTTCAAGCAGGGTTCTTTTGGCCACATATGTTTAGAGATGTGAGAAAGTTTGTAAATGCATGTGATAGGTGTCAAAGGATGGGTAATATCTCAAAAAAGAGATGAAATGCCCCTCCAAAACATATTGGAAATGGAACTATTTGATGTGTGGGGCATTGATTTCATGGAACCCTTTCCATCATCCGCTGGACACAAGTACATATTAGTTGGGGTAGATTATGTGAGAAAATGGGTTGAAGCTATACTATCTCCAACTAATGATGTTAGAGTTATGATTAAATTCCTTAAGAAGTTCATTTTTCCAAGATTTGGAACTCCACGTGCCATTATAAATGATGGAGGTTCTCATTTTTGCAACCATCAATTTGAGAGATTATTACAAAAATATGGAGTAAAGCACAAGGTTGCAACACCCTACCATCCACAAACTAGTGGTCAAGTGGAGATTTCAAATAGAGAGTTGAAAAGAATTCTTGAGAAAATAGTGAATAGTTCAAGAAAAGATTGGTCACTAAAGTTAGATGATGCTCTTTGGGCCTATAGAACAGCTTTTAAAACTCCCATTGGCACCACCCCTTTTAGATTGGTTTATGGGAAAGCTTGTCATTTACCTTTGGAGTTGGAGCATAAAGCATATTGGGCCATAAGGACACTTAATTTTGACTTAAAAACTGCAGGAGAAAAAATAATGCTGCAACTAAATGAACTTGAGGAACTTAGATTGGATGCTTATGAAAATGCCAAGCTTTATAAGGAAAGAACTAAGAGATAGCATGATAAGCATGTTAGGAGGAAAGAATTTCAGGAAGGGGATGTTGTTCTCTTATATAATTCTAGGTTAAGGTTATTTCCCAGAAAATTAAAGTCAAGATGGTCAGGGCCTTACACTGTTATAAAGGTATATCCATACGGAGCTGTTGAGATAGGGAATGAAACCTCAGGTACTTTCAAAGTTAATGGGCAGAGATTAAAGCATTACATCGTTGGAGAACCCACACAAAAGGTTGTAGAGGTTTCATGGCTTAGTTCCCCAACTGGGGATATTTAGGTGATTTGGAGTGGAAGGTCAAGCTTAAGACCTTAAACAAGCGCTTCTTGGGAGGCAACCCAAGCGTATCCTTTTATAGTTTATTAATTTTCCATTTCATTTCATTTTCAGTTTTTACCCTTATTAAACTCAAAAGTAACATTTGTTTATCTTTTGTAGGTCATTCATGAAGACTGGGTAAATTGACACTTGTAGCAAAAAGAAAGGAATAAAAGGGAGTAAGTATAAAGCAAATTTCTGCACTTTATCTAGTCTTTGTGAACAGTAACACTTTTAAACTCGTGCTAACTTACTGATATTGAAATCTACTTAATAGCACATGTTTAATTTTGTGTCTTATGTAAATTTTGTGAAATGCAACTTGAATGAGGATCAATTTTGATATTTAGGACTGATGTGAGTTTTATTAAAATGCAATATATATATATATATATATATATATATATATATATATATATATATATATATATATATATATATATATATAGTGTTTGTTAAGTTTTACCTTTTTGTGTATATATAGTTTTGTAGTTAATTAGAATTTGCATGTTTTTGATTGAATTACTGCTAGTTTTGGTAGTTTGTTAGTTTTTGTTACTGTTCACGCAACTGTTCATGCTGCTTAAGAAGTCAATTTCTATGTTTTTTCTGAAATTTTTGAATGCTTTGAACTTGTCTCAAATGCTACTGAAAGTGTGTTTTGGGTATAAGCTTAGGATGTAAGACCATTTCGTTGGGTTTGCAGAAAGGTAATCACAATTTGTGCCTAATTTGAGCTAATTACCACATACTTGTATTATGCTTGATAAGTTTATGAGAGATGATGAGCTTAAATTCTTCAATTTTTTGGTGTTAATGTGTATTTGGTAACTACTGAGGGTCATGATAGTATTCCATAGCATAACCCCAAGTTACCAAGTGTCTGCCCTATATTTAAAAAAAAAAAAAAAGTCCCAAATTTCTGCCATTTTTATGAAACCCTCACTCCCGATAAACCAAAGCACTGTTCCACTCCCTCCACCATTTTTTTCGGCCATTCTTGGGAAGTTAAAGAGATTATTTCTCTTCATTAAATGGTGAGAACCAAGATGTGGTCCACCCACAAACCCAAAAAATCCAAACGCTCTGTTAAATCGAAAATGGCTACTCCATCTTCACTTTCTGTGAACCCTAACCCCAGTCCCAGTCTGTCGCTGCCATCCCAGTCACCACCGCAAACACCACCACTACCTCACTCGCCTCCACCATCTACACCACCACTACCCCAAAACCAAACACCGACCCTCATCCCGCCAACCCCTCTCGCACCACAAATTGAAGCCCAAAATGAAACACCCATTTTCGAAACTCAGATTCAAGAACCGATGTCTGAACCCGCGCCAACTCAAACCAAATCTAAAGCTAAAACAAAAATGGCTGCGGGTAGACCCAAGAAAGCCACTGTCGGAAAAAGAAAAGGAAACCCCTCTATTTCTTTGGACTTTAACTCTTCACCTCAGGTTTCCTCTGAACTAGTCAGTAAAAGAACTAGGTCCTCATCGTCAATTTCATCACCAGTGGCTCCAATCCTTGTATCTCAGTCACCCTTAGCCTCTCCCCAGCCTGCTAGTGCTCCAGCAGCACCTGTGACATCTGCCGATGATATAGAAGAGGTACTTTCTCCGTTACCTTGGGCTTTTAAAGACATGAATATGAAAAATGCTTATGAGAGTTTAGCTTCTAAACCCATTTCGGCAAACAAATATATGGATAAGCAGATTTTAAAAGAGTTAGGAATTTATGACTCTGTATTTGCTTATTTAGATGCTGTCAACTGGACTAAGTTTGCTAGGATTAGGGAACCAGTGTACAAAGATTTGACCTTCGAGTTTTTGAGTTCCTTAAGGTTGAATTTCAAACCCACTATTCCTGAGCATAAGGATGTGATCTATTTTCGATGTGCTGCCATTGATAGGGAGTTAGACATGGGTTCTATGAGTGAAATTTTTGGTTTTTAGGGTTCAGGCTATAAGAGCATTTAGTGGCAACAAACCATTTATGATCCTGTTAAGTTCTGGAAAGAAATTGCACCTTATGGGGGTTATTATAGGCAGAGGACAGCAAAAGCCTCTAGGATAGTGGATCCTGTGTTAAAATACCTCCATAGATTTATCTCTTACACTGTTTTAGGAAGGGGACACAGTAATAGCATTGTGGGTGCTGGAGATTTATTTTTCTTGTGGTGCATCAAGGAGAGAAAACTAGTTAGCACAACCCATTTCCTAGCTACTCATTGGCACAAAACTGTCACAAGGCATACCACAGGTAGCATAGTTTTTGGAGGCTATATAACTGCCATAGCCAATTCATTTGGCTTTGATGCTAGTTTACATAAGTTGCTGCCAGTGTCTGGTGAATCGTTTATAAACAGCACAATGTTGATACACATGGATCTTTGTGAGAAAGTAGGACATACATATGTCTTGTTACAGCAGCATGCTGATGCTAGTGGGTCTGCAGAACCAAGTGCCTTTGCATCAGCAGAACCTCAGCGACCAACTGCTCGTGATTTCAGATATTTTGTCCATCCTAAGATCCTTGGAATCTAAAGTAGCTAGCTTCACTGCCCAACCATCTACCCCCTCACCTAACACCACAGATATCCTTGCAACCTTGAAGGGCTTAGAAGTTAAAATTGATACCATGGGTCAACAGCAGGTCAACCAGAAGAAGAAGCTAGAAAAGAAACTTAAAAAGAGATTTTCATCTCTTAAAAAAAAGCAGCAGCTGCAATTTCAAATGTTGGAGCTCTATAACAAATTGGCCCAATCTTATAACAATTTATATCATTGGGGCCAAGATATGCTCCAGCAAATGAAAGAACTCACAGAAAACTTGGAGACTGCTTCTGAAGCTTCAGATCACAATGAAACTACTGCAGAACCTGGCGCAGACCCTGATGCAGCAACAAAGCCTTAACAGCAATAGCAGTAGCAGCAGTTTATTTAGTTTAACAAGTTTCTATTTCTGTATTTGTTCCTGTGTTTGTTCCAGTCTTTGGTTTCATTTTATCTTTTGTTTGTTAAACTTCAAACTTTGGTAACAGATGTGATTTATCTTATTTTATGGTTGTGCTCACACTTACATATTTTCTTTAGCTTATTCTCTCCTGTTTTGTTATCCTATATGTTTTTGCAGTAATGAATCTAGTTCTTTTCTTAATACTCCTATTTTCCACCTTAGTACACATTATCTTTGCATTTTCTCCTTTATTCAGTTTTGATTTTGTGGATATTGTCGCAATGGGATTTTGCGGTCGCCTGGACGATCACTCACCGAAGTGGGAAAAAAGTGAGGAGTCGCCACCTTAGTTTTGAGGGAAACTAAAGAAAACCATTTGAGAAGTTAAATTAAGAATGAAACCACTTCAAGACAGAGATTCTAAGTTCGGGGTCCGTAAACGGGTGGGGAAGGTGTTAGGCACCCCACCTCGTCCCTTAATAAGGGTAAGTAGATTTAATTCTGCGTCCTTTATAAATTAGTTAGGAGGGCTTAGGCGGCAATGTTAATCCTTTTGGTAGAAGGAATATTTGATTTTTCACTAAATTTGGATCACCCAGATATATAAGTAAATGAGACAACCTTAGTGAATGGGTGTGAGAATCGGATAAGAACTCTCCTCCAATCTCTTTTAAGTTATTTATTAAAATTTTGAGGGGAGACCGGATAAGAACCCTCCTCCGATCTCTTTTAAGTTATTTATTTGAAGTTTTGAGGATGAGACCGGATAAGAACTCTCCTCCGGTCCCTATTTAATAGTTATTAAAATTTTGGATTGGGACCGGATAAGAACTCTCCTCCGATCTCTTTTAGACGTTTATTAAAATTTGGGGTTGAGACTGGATAAGAACTCTCCTCCGATCTCTATCTAATAGTTATTTATATTTTGAGTTGAGACCGGATAAGAACTCTCCTCCGATCTCTTTCGGATTAGCAGGAGCCTGGAAGGGGCTTTGCCGATCTCCCGAATTTCAATTTCAGCTACATGTCACAAGAACCTAAAACTAAGGTTTCTGGCATTCAAAAAGGCTAGAGATAAGGTTTCTTGGTACCCTATGACTAAATGGGTAATACTAAACTTGATTTACCGACCTTCCATGTAGTCATTTCACGCATACCTATTAATGTCCGATCTGTTCTGTCTAGTTTATTTTGGTTTTATTCCTCTTCATGGAATCTTGCCGAATTCCCGTTCACGTCAGCCTAATAGTTTGGCTATTTTCCTGACGTGTTATTCAAGCTTTCTCTTTTAAAAGAGGCCCTTAAGTTGCAGATACCTATATTTTGCCTGACCACTTACACGCTACTAGGAGCTAAAAGCTCGTATTCAGAAATGACGAAAATTGACGAAATGATGGACCGATCACTAAAGAGATAATTCGAGTAACGTTCTTTGAGATTTTTGCTTAGAATAAACTTAGAGAAAACCGCGTGCGTAAAGAGAACAAAGAAAGTGCGAAAAGTAAACGCAAATACTTAATAAAACGATAATATGAACTCTTACTGCGAGGAGCCAAATATATTGAAATAAGCGTGAGGTGGTAAATAGTGATGAAGATGGCGGATTGATCGGCTGAGAGTTGATGTCCGTGAGGAGCCAAATGTATTGAAATAACTATGAGGTGGTAAATAGTGATGAAGATGGCGGATTGATCGGCTGAGAGTTGTTGTCTGTCGTGAAACCGTGTGATGCTTTAGCTAAAAGGTAACGGTAAGAACAGGTGGAAGGAAGTTGAGCTTGAACAGAGGAGAAAGCGAGAGATGGCGAGTATGACCAGATAATGAACAAACTGGAAATGTAGAGTTCCAGTATTCAGAATCTTTTCAAGAAAACACACCTGAAAACAAGTTTCAATAGTATTTTTAATCACTAAAAAAAAGCAGAGTAACAAACTGAATGAAGTTTCAGAGTTCATCAACGATAATAGCGACCTCTTGTCTATATTTTTGTCCGTCCCTTGAGCAGTTTTATGCCGGTATTTATAGGAATCGGGTGCTCTTCGTGAAGGGTCAGGATTTATTTGAGTGATATGGAGGGTCGATATCTAGAAGGACATGATCGGAGGTTCAGGAATTAAAGAGAATCAAAATGAATGGTTGAGATCACTCTTCATAATATTTGTCATTTTCTTCTTTTCATCTGACGGCCCCAAATTTCCTTGTCCGGAACGATCCGAGGGCTAAGAGTGAAAGACGCTGGTATTGTCGTCTTCTCTCTAGATCTAAGTGTTCAGGGTTTGTCCTTACAAGTGGGATCAACGGTGGAGATTGGGATGTACTGGATCATGACATACCACGGCACTGTCGGCATTGCGGGCGATTCTTAGGCGTCGGTGGAGATCTCGTCGCCACGCTTTAACTACCTTGGCTCGATTACGACGGTTATTGGGATTTGTCTTATTCTTTTTGTCTTCCGATCCCTCCCTAGCTCCTATTCCGATCTCTCATGCGATCTCCTATCTCCGATCTCTATTATCCCTTAATCGATGCGGATTCGGTCCAAGCATTAATTACATCTCGATTCTCAAGCGCCCGCCGTTTTCCTTCGACATTAAATGCCCATTTCCCCTATATATACCCATCGACGGAGACATTTTCTTCATCGACTTTCCTCTCTTTTTCTTACTTTCCTGTTCTATTGCTCGGTGGAAGTTCTGGCTATAACTGTGGCTTTGATCTTTTTCCGATGAACTTCTTTACTTACCGACTGAAAATTCACGATCCCGGTGATCGAATGACCTTTACTGATGATGGTGAGAGGACTGGATTTGACCGATCTGTATTGCGGACTTTGGTTGTACCGATCTCGAGTCGCTCAACTGAGTTCATTCGGCTTCTCATCGCATTGGGTGTTCCGACAGCGTCTTTCCTCCACATTGGGTGTTCGACAGCGGGTCGGTTTCGAGTGGTAACATCGGTGACGATGTCTCTCATCTTCATGGGAGTCATAGTCACCCCATCTGAGCTGCACATCTATCCGATGCCAACAGCCGGTCTCCTGGTCAAACACATCTTTTGATTCAGCCACAAGACTAGGCTTTGACATAGGCCTTTTAGATAGGATGTTCCACCGGTCTCTAGAGATCGCCCAAATGATGTAATCCTGAAATGTAATCAGATCTCTAGAGATTGCCCAAATGATGTAGTTAGACCTTTATTGTAGTCCGATCCCTAGAGATCGCCCAAATGATGTATTTTATTTTCAATGCAATCCGATCTCTAGAGATCACAGAAATGATGTGATCCAATGTTAGTGTAATCCGATCCCTAGAGATCGCCCAAATGATGTAATCCGATCTTTTGAAAATAAAGACTTTATTTTGTCGGTTATCATCTTATTATTTTGCATTGATTATTTTCCGATCCCTAATGTGATTATCCAATCTGATTCTTTACCTGAATGACACTTAGCTGATCCTTTATTCAAAATTTTTAACTTATTATGCCGATCTCTAATAAACCGATCTCAGAACATTCGGATATTTGAGAAAAGTGTTAGAACAGCTGTCGAGTCCCACCAATCGATGCGCTGCCTAGAACCTCGCGAGCATTAAATGCTCGGACTAGTATAAATAGGGGTGGGAGGGTTAGCCAGTTGTTCTCTCATTCCATTTTCAATCCCCTGCTCACAACTTCGAAGTTCTCTCATTTTCTCCAGTCTCTCCGACGCCGATCGGACTCGGTAAGGACTTTGATCTTCTTTCTTGATTAAGTTCGTTGTTTATTTTAAAAATGAGCGGTCAGAAGGTCGAGAGCAATGAGCCCTCCTTCCATTCAGTTCTCATGGTCATCGTCGACGAAGAAGAGCGATCGGGCCCGGCGTGCAACCTAAACCCCTAGGGTCTCTCGCTCCAGTCGGGTCGGGTCATACCATCAAGGCTTGCACCACCTTCAAGGAGAGACCCTTCCTATAGACGAGCTTCCGTCGGTTCTTGAGAATCCGATCTGCAATCGTTTGTTCAAGAATACAATATTTGTCTGATTCATATGAGTGATCAAGTGCCATGGCGATCTTCGTGTCGATCACTCTTTTGAAGAGAATGACATGGTCATGGTGTACGAGGAACGATTAAAGGCGGTCCGAGGTTCCCTCTGGCGGTTTCTATAAGGAGGTCCTAAAACTTCACCGAGCATCCATTGTTCAAATCCACCCCAACTCGTGGCGGATCTTGGTAGCTTTCCGAGGTCTATGCCGAGCTAAGGGAATCGGACCTACGGCTAAGGTGTTCGCCAGCTGCATGCACTAACTCGCCGAAGGATGACGAACATCGGTTCTTTCAGTGAAGCCTCGTTGCGGACTCTTTTCCGATCTGCCTCATCCCTTAAGAATTGGAAGAACCGATTCTTCATTCCGAGGAGTAAAGATCCGAGCCGCTTTGAGGACTTTCCTCGTATTTGGTGGTACCAGGGCCCTCGCTCAAGCACATTACCACGAGTCAAGAGGAAAGCTTGATAGTGATGGAGCTGAAAAGTCGGCCGCCACTCTAAAATATTCTGTCCAAATGCGGTGGCGCCGAATCGCACCATTGGACCATGCAGCGATCACCGTGAGATCGCGAACTTCCGCTCTCGACCTCGGCATTGGTATTTTCTATATCTCGGTTCTCGGGACCTTAGCGATCTCACTAACCTCTTTTACGTGCGGTATGGCGGGTGGTGAGGGTTCTAGGAAGCGGAAGAAGGAAAGAGATCTCCGGAAGGTAAAGGAGATGAAGCGTTCGAACGTCTTCAAACACCGATCCACGAACACAGGGAGATACAAAGGACCCGCCTCAACCTTTGGGTCCGCCGACCATTGAGGTCGGATCTCCTCCTAGATCGGAAGAGCGGCCCCGCCTCTCTCGATTATTCCAAGCACGGAAATGGAGCCTTCTCAATCTTACGGAGGACCTCTTCTCGTGGCGCTCGAATCGATCGATCGCTTGAAGAATAACCGAATCGTTAGGGAGAACTCCGATTTTGCCAAAGTCACGGGATCTACCATCTTTTTCAAGAGGATCGAGACAGGCTATCCTGAGAATGGTCTCGATGATATCTTGACTCGAACCATGAGCCTAAGCGTGGAGTGTCCGTGAACCGGACCATGATTCGGGAAAAGATTCAAAGATCCAGGTAAGGAGGTTGGGAAGAAAAATCAGGAATTGACTTCCCTCCGATCCCAACTCTCATCCGCTCGGGATTATATATCTCAAGTCGAGGGACGGGCGAAGTACCATGAAGACCAGCTGGCCGAAAGGTCTCGTGACTTGGCTGAAATTGAACGGGCTCTCAGAGAAGTCCAGGCACTTCAGGCCAACGAAGCCGCTCAGGTCGCTCAACTTGTAGAGGAGCTTAACGCGAAGGATAAGGAGCTTTCGGAGAAAGAAAAAGAGCTCAAGGAAAAGGATGAAGAGATGGTGTCGAATAGCCGAGCCTATGTGAATGCTCATAAGGATCTCTTGGCCGAACTTCAAAAGCGCTATCTGAAGAGGACTTCTCTTGGATGGACGACACGGCTCCGGGCGATGGTGAAGATAGTGAGGGGAGGCGAGGAAGAGAGAGAGAGTGAGTAGAATGTAAATCAGGCTGGGGGTGATCCCCCAGCCGAATAACTTGTACAAATTATGAAATGAAATGGAATATCTCTTTTGTTCAATGAATGATTGTGATCGGAAAATTTTAAACCATTGTTTGTCTGAGTATTTGATTGTATAAGCACAGCAAAACAAAAACTAAATGTGATTATTAATCTAAGTATAAAAGATCGGAAAGCACAATAAGCATGAGATCGGTGGGGGAGAAATGCTAAACGGGACTTGATTAAAATTGAAAATTTAACTTGAACACTTAAGATCGGAACCCTCGTTAAACCGAACCCAAACTTTAGCTCTTAATCTTCCGAAAAGGAGGTCGGCAATAAAACTGGTAGGAAAAGATCTAGTGCCAGTTCATTTTATTTATCAACAGAGATCAGGAATATACTTGACAGGTCCGGAAATTCGACAACGGGTTTGAGAGGTCGGTAAATGATTTGAGAGATCGGCGAGGCCTTAATGAATATGAGGACTCAGCATTAATTCAATTCTTTGTGAGGAGAGATCGGAAATGTGACCGCCTATCAAAGAGGGATCGGAAACGTGATTAGCTGTTCAGAGAAGAATTTTTATTGATCCTAGGGATCGGCCAAAATATGGTGTCGACAGATATTAATGAGTGGCACAGTTACCTTCAGTCAAATCTGTTTCATTTCATCATGAGGTACTGAATCACTTGCAGTTCTTTCTATATATATATATATATATATATATATATATATATTTAGCATGTTCCCAAAGCTTAAGATCTCGCCTAACCTTATGCAGATCTCGCTTAACCTTAAGCTTAATCTTAAGCAATTTCTTAAGCAGTATAAATTTATATATTTGGGATATTTTTTCACATCTTTCTCTCTAAAGCTTCATTGTTAATATCATTTTGAGCTAATTTTGGAATTTTTGAGCTTGTATTGATTTAATCCCCAATTGTTTATATTTCATTAATTGATTAGTTCACACAATTTTGCCCATCTTTGCATTCATTTTTGACATTGAGGACAATGTTTCATTTGAGTTTGGGGGTAAGGGCAAAATTTTTGTAAAATTTTTAAAAATTTTCGCAAAATTTTTAAAAATTTTCTTTAAAATTTTCATTCATTCATTTATTGCATTTCATTCATCCATATATAGATAATCCATACACTTATACATATACCACACACATGTCTATACTCATACACATACATTTGCATATAGTTTTTATATAGATTACACTTAGTTTTAATTTGATTTATGCATTCATTTTAGGATCATGCATATCATAAAAAATAAATTTTTTCTTCAAACTAAGCTTACTTTTAGAAGGGTTTGATGGATTGAAAGTTCTAGATAGGTGCAAAGTTATTAGATTTTTGCTTTAGTTTATATCTTCTTAGCCAAGGGCTACCCAATCAATTGCGTTGACTTTGAGTGCCTAGAGAAAACGCTAGGGTGAGAAGTAGCTAATTAATGTCTCACCAATCTTAGAACAATCTTTCTAAACCTTTCAAGGCGAAATCTTAGCATGCACTTGAGAAAGAAATGATATAGGCATTCTTCGAATTTTAAACCCATATTTTAGCTTTAGCCAATCTCACTTTGAAATTTCCCTTTGGAACCAATTTGAGCCTACATTTATCCCTCTTATTCCTTTGGAACCCACATTAATGCCTAGCCATAAACCTAAACACCTACCTACCATCTATGAGAATAATTCTTTGAGTGATAGATACACCTAAAAAATAATAATAATAATAATAATAATAATAATAATAATAATAATAATAATAATAATAATAATAATAATAATAATAATAATAATAATTAGTTGGGAGAAGTGACTAAAATAAAAAGGCTAGCAAATTCAATTATGGTATGTAAAATAATTCACCACCCAAGTACACAAAGAAATGAGTTTGGGGGTAAATTGAAAGGGACAATTGAAATTCAAAGTCAATGTTATTTATGTAGTCCCTTCAAAAGTTTCACAATTATATGCTAGCATTGGTGAATAGTTGTAAAGTTCCTTCTCCCATTTGATTCAAAAAAAAAAATTTTGTGTGTCCTGATCTTTTAATAATTTGATTATTCTCATATTTTGTTACCTTTATCCTTTCCTTGTTAGCCACATTATCACCTCCTTAGCTCCATTACAATCCTTGAAAGTCCTTTTGATCTTTTGATGGTGTTTTGCTACATTAGTGGAGATTGAAATAGGAGAATTGCTTATGGGATTGGGATATCATTAATCCATCTATTTACTTCCATCATTATTTGAGACACTTTAGTTCATGAATTACCCTATAGTCTATTTAGGGATTATTATTATTTATGATTGATTGGTTTGGGCTTGATGATATGGATAATTGACCTAAGGCTAAGCGGTGATAACTTTGGTGATGATTAAACTCTTTGTATCTTGAAAGTGGCTATATAGTTTGTTGGTGGCTAAAGGTAAGCTTGAGAGTTTTAATAAGTAATTTTCATAAATTTAAGGTAAGGTACCCCAAATTGCATTAATTATTTTTAATTTGCTTGAGGACAAGCAAAGATTTGAATTTGGGGGAATTTGTTATACTCATTTCATATAGACATTTTAGGGTAGTTTTGCATCCATTTTGCCCTTATATTTTAGTATATTTTATGATTTTAGCTTTATTTTAGTTTATTTGTTAACTTTAGATACTTTATATTTGATTTTTGTAATTTTGTTTTTTTTGATAGGATTTTGTGGCAAATCGAAGATCAATGAGTGCATTAGGAAGTGATTTAAAGAAATTTGGAATTCTTTAAACATGGAGGAAAGTTGAAGAAATCAAGCTTTGAAAGAGCAAGTTAGACGAAATTTGCTTGAGACTTTGCTTATGATGTTGCTTAGGGTATGTCATATAAGCTTAACCTTAAGCCTGTTCAAACTGAAAGTCAAGCACGGCTTAAATCCTACACATTCAAGCTTTTACGCCACAACCTGCCGAGAATTGCTTAAGATCCTGCTTAGAGTAAAGCAGCAGTGCTTAAGGTGCAGCACAAGTCAAGCTGGAAGTCAAGCATGAGCAGAAAAGTCCATTTTACTCCAAGGCTGCCGAGATTTGCTGAGGGTCTGCTTAACCTTAAGCAGACAGTGCAACCAGAGGCTGAAATTTGCTAAGAAGCTGCTTAGGGTTAAGCCGCACCCTAAGCAGACTGCCAGAACTTGAATAATGCTACTAACTTGGATAATTTTACACCTCATTTCTTATCCACTCCTTGACTCTTATTTACTTTTAGGGCAACTTTTTGGAACTATATAAATTCATCATTTCCTAATTTTTGCCATAAGGGGAAACGGGAGAAAACAAAAAGGAAAGAAATATAAATAGAGAGAGGAGGAGAACACCATTTTTCTAGAGAGGAGCTGCTGCAACCATCTTTTGGAGCTCTAGAAACCAGAATTTTGAGTTTTTCTACCTGGGTTTTTCTATTTTAGTCCTCTTATCATGTTTTTCTTACTTTTCCATCAATCTTTCTTGTAAATACCATTATGAGTGAGTAAACTATTTAGATTTCAGAGTTGGGAAATATGTTTTAGATTAATTTGTGGATTTGGACTGGGTATTTCCTTATTGTACATAAATATGAGTTTTGATTCCTTCCTTGTATGCTTGATTTACTTGCCTAATATTGGTACCCATTGGGTATTGTGTTAATCTTTGATTGAAGGACCAAAAGGTGAAAGTCATTGATAGATAATCAAGGATTGGAACTTAAAATCACCTAGATTTAGAAATAAACTAGGATTTTAAGAGGAATTAATGATTGGTTACAAAACTTAATGAGTTTTAAAGTAATCAAATAACATACGAAAGTAGGTTTGGTTATTTTAGAACACACTTTGGTTTGCTTGAAAAAGATATCAAAGGAATTTAGAATCAATTTCCTTCAAACTTTATTTTTCCCTTAAAATTGGAATACCCAAGACAAATCCCAATTAATTTATGCATAAACTCCCAATTCTGTAATCACTTTTAACATAATTAGACTTTGATTTAAATTACCCATTATTAATTTAGTTTAATTGCAAACTAAATTTAGAATTTATTTGTTTGCTCTTTACCCATTCCAATTAGATTAATTAATTTACCTTACTCATTTACATTTACCATTTATTCATCAATCATTAGCCCAAATAATCGCTTCATTCATAGTTTGGTACTCAAACGGTAAATCCTCGTGGGAACGATACTTGACTCATCACTCTATTACTTGAGATGACCCGTATACTTGCGGATACGCCCAACAGTAACCTTATATGGAAAGGGTAAACTACGTAAATGTTTGTGTTTTATGTGTTTACTTTATTTCTTTATAATTTACACATTTTCACGGTACACAACAATTTTACAAGTAAAATTCATATTATTCTCTGTGTGTGTGTGTGTATATATATATATATATATATATATATATATAGCTTTGAGTCCTCAAATGAGTTGATTAGTTTGATGTTGTACGTTGTTGAGAAATTTTATGGTTTGTCATGATTTTATGATCAATTAATTTATTTATAGGATAGTATTATAAATTTGATTTCAGGTTATATTTATCCTATTACTGCATGTTGGCTATGACAGAATTCATTTTCAAAATTTCACCGTATGGTAACAATAATTAGTTTAGAATTAATTTGTTTATAAATTTTATCAATTTTAATATAATTTAAAATAGTTTTATTAATTCCATAAAATTAAAAAGTGTAGAACAAAATTAGTTTGTAATTTAGAACAAGTTTTATATAAAATCTGAAGTAACTTAATTTTAAATAATTAAAAAATTAAGAAGTAATTTAATAATTTATATGACTCAATACAAATTTAATCATTTAATTTGGCTTCAAAAATAAATAAATAAATATTAATTTAAAAAAAATAACATTTTGACTTAACACAACTTACAAATTGATCAAAATCTAACTTGGAATATTTAATTTATAGCAAATAATCTGAAGTCGAAATATCCTAATTTAAATTTGCCACGAACAAAATAAAAGTTGAAATGACTCACAATCTAAAATAATGAAAATTTAAATAACTAAGCCCACTGCTAATTAAATTTAACTTAAGTGTTAAAATCATCACCATTTAAGCATATTTTACACAAATATGTATGTAAATTCCTATAATATCAATTATAAATTGAGAGGTTAAATAAGCAAAATAACAGCTTTTTTTATATTTTCTCAGAGAAAAAAAAATCTTTTTTATATATTTAAAATAACTTTTTAACGCATTAGTAATTAAGCCGTAAGCCGTGTGAAATGTGCATGCAGTTGAAGCAGAAGGTGCAAGGAAACAACCATCTATGGCTGGGAGACTGACTTTCTCTGTGGAAATTGACTTGCTTCTTAAAGCTTTTGGACATTATGTCCTTCCACAAATGTTAAAAGTAATCCAATTCACACATAGATCGAAATTGCACCGTTTACTCCATTTAAAAAATTGTCCCATTAACACTCCATTCTTTATTCTAATTATGTTCCCATCATCATACATGCAAATGACTTCGAAAGCAATTCTTCTTCCTCTTCCTCTTCTTCTTCTTCATATCGGTGGAATCGCTGCTGGGATGACCGGTGAGGATCGCCGGCGGAAGCTTGAGGAGGAGCATGGGATGAGATTCGATTATTCATTCAGTAGTGGGTTCGTAATTGGTTATGTATTTTCTGTAGTTTCAGTAGTAACCATTTTTATGTCCTATTGTGTTCCTTGGTCTGATTTCAAGAAGATAAACAAGACGAAGACTTCTTCACCCATTACTTTGTTAAAGGCAAGGCCGCAAATACGTGGAGCTATGAAACAGGTCTCTCTCTCTCTCTCTCTCTCTCTCTCTCTCTCTCTCTCTCTCTCTCATTTATGGTGCTTGTGAGTTGTGTTGAAGGAGTGGCTTTTCTTTCTTGGATTTGCTTTTAATGGGCTTTCTAAATCTTCTGTTTGCAGAAGTCTTCAACACTATGTAGTCAATTTTCGCCTATGCCTAGGCAAACCCAACTCAAATATTTTATGGGCCTTAGGTCAATTTCCCTCAGAGGGAAAAGTGTTGTAAAATTTATCAGTTTTTTGTTCACTATTTTTTTTTATTGGGTTTTTAATCCTCACTTATAAACCATTACAATATTAGGATAGAAGAGACCACAATCCAATATTCCAACTTTTTAAAACCTTAAAAGATTGTAAATAAACAAACCAAACTAAATATGGAGGGATTTTTCCTGTTTAAATCTAATTAATTATGAATTTAAGATATAAAATATGTGGTGAATTTACCTATTAAATAAATAGATTTTATATATTTGTGTTTTGTGTCTATGATGGATCGAGTTTGGATAATAATTTTTCTAAAGGAAGAATTTATAACATTATTGACATCAGTGGTATTTAAGAATTTATAACATTATTGACATCAGTGGTATTTCTAACAGGAAAATTTTTACCTAAATCTGATATATTATAGATCTAAAATACAGATATATAGAATCTATATATTTAATAAGTAACCCACTATACATCTTATATCTTGGGTCCATGATGGATTGAATCTAAAAAAAAAAATCCTTTGGAACATACTCCTCTCTAGTCTATTTGGGCTTTGGTTTAGGGGAAAAAAAAAAAAAAGTATATGTTGGGCTTAGAGTGTAAAACAACCACATACACGTCATTCAGATTGAAACTTTGGACTACTTGCTTAATTATAGTTTTAATATTTCTAAGAGTTTTATTATTGTGTTGAATTTAAGATACATTATATAAGATGAGACCATACAATTAAAGGATTTTTTTTACCTAAATTTAATCTATCATAAACCTAAAATACAGGATAAATTTATAATGAGACTCATCTATTAAACAGATGAAATCATATGTTTGTATATTGAAGGACTAGATAAAATTTTCTTATTATTTGAGTTATCATATTAGAAGAAATTAAACAAGTTATAAGTGATTTCCTTGTTAATTATCATCTGTAATTTCATCCACAGATACCAGACTTAGAGAAGTTGAGTACGAGAATCAGTTTTACAGCTCTAAATAATGCAACTGAATCTTTCGATGAACACAATCTCATCGGCTTTGGAAAGAAGGGGAAATTGTACAAAGCAAAACTTCCTTATTATGATTGTTTAGCAGCAGTTAAAAGGTTCTATAATTCTCGGTGTCTGGTAAAACAATGCTTCTCTGAGCTAATGATTCTAGGTAAGTTTAAACATATTAACATAGTTCCTCTCCTAGGCTTTTGTATAGAATCAACTGAAAGGCTTCTTGTATACAAATATATGCCAAACGGGAACCTTTACGATTGGTTGCACCCCATGAATTATGAGACTAAGATCTTGGACTTCCATTTAAGGATTAAAATAGCAATTGGGGTAGCTAGAGGCTTGGTATGGCTCCACCATAACAATTTCCTTATAATTCATGGTAATTTATGTTCTAGTTGTATCTTGCTTGATAGAAACTTCGAACCCAAGATATCAAATTTTGGAGGAGCTATGTTCTTTTCCAAAAGTGGATCGAAAGAGTTGCGTTTGATTCAGAGTGATGTCTATAAATATGGTGTTCTTCTCCTCGAGTTAATTCTAGGGCAAGATTTTTACATGCCAAAAGAGACTTTCAAAGAACGAATCTCTCATCCTTCCACAACCATTGACACTCTCTATCGTGCTGTTGATAAATCTCTTATTGGTAGAGGAAATGATGCCAAAATATTTAGTCTTCTTGATATTGCACGTGGTTGTGTTAAGCCACTTCCAGATGAAAGACCTACAATGCTGCAAGTCTACAAAATGCTAATGGACGTCAAGAAAATAAATAATGGCATTGAAGATTATTCAGAGACATTGACTGAAACTGATACTACCTTTACTGGTTTTAGTGATGATAATATTGAGCTTGAGATAATAGAGATATAAAGAACAGGGTTATGTTGGAAGTTTGGATATTGGTGTCACCACATTCATGTGTAAATATATATATTTTTAAATTATCACATTAAAATTTGATATGAAATCTGATTATTTAGTTCACTTATATAAGATAAATTATTCTAATGTTAATTGATTTTTGCAATGACTTTCATTAATATGTGTAGTTATAAAATTTTAATTTATCACGAAGTGTTCAATGAAAATTATAATCTTTTTATTAATTTGACTCTCATTAAAACTCAAAATTGAAATTTTATAATTTTAAATATGATTTTAATATATGATCAAACTAATGTTCATCAATTAAAAAAAATAATTTGTTATAATTTGAATAACTATATTAGAATTTATTGATAAACCTACCGGAAATCTAATGTAACATTCAAAATATATTTTTATAGATGAAAAATAGAAGTTAGATTTCCTCAATATCGAATCTGTTTTTTGTCTATGTCTAATTTCTATAATAAGTAAAATTAAATGGCAAAGAAATTTACAAATTTAAATTCCTTTTAATCGTTTGAATTAATTAGAAACATCATTTTATTTTTTTCATCTTTTTCATTATTTCTTTTTTTTTATTCATCTTTTCTTTATAGAGTTATCGATAAGTTTTGTATTAGTATCTACTCTCAAATATTTTTTTTTTAATTTTTTTAATAAACTTCCTAATGTATTTCCATTTAAAATATATTTATAT
This sequence comes from Hevea brasiliensis, assembly GCF_030052815.1. Lineage (NCBI taxonomy): Eukaryota > Viridiplantae > Streptophyta > Magnoliopsida > Malpighiales > Euphorbiaceae > Hevea > Hevea brasiliensis. The sequence goes on from NC_079494.1 coordinate 99,064,653, forward strand.
TTATCTCCATATATTTATGTTCGTTATAAACAGATGTGAGGTTTTCGCATCAATAATAGAATCTTGCTATCTCACTATTGGGGTTTGTTTTCTCCCCCTTAACGATGTTTTATTTATTTATTGCTATATTTAATAACTTATTTGATGATTTAAAATACAATGTGAATAATTGATTTTTCTTTTTTAGTTGAAGATTTTGAATCTTCTATAAATGAAGCTTTATTGTGCAACACATTCCTCCATTAAATTTTCTTGATCTAGAAATGTTTCTTCATTGATATATGGTGATTTAAACTTTTCTGCATATCATAAATATAACTACTTCCTAAATGATGATATTGTAAATGGTATTTTTAATTGTTCAAAATAAAAAAGAATCAACTACTACTCGAAATATTATTTTTTTTATTCAAATCATCCATGAACAAAAGAATTTAATTGTCTACATTTGAGCTTTTCTTCTTTTGTGAGAAGGCTATATTGTACTTATATTATGATAATTATTAATGGATAACAAAATTTTTTATTTAAAAAATACTATTCCACTAAAAAGAATGTCTCAATTAGTTGTTTTAATTTTATTATTTTGTATTTAAAAGTTTCATATATTGAATTTAATTTTGGCAATTAATTGTATGGTTGGTTGACCAAACTAATATTTAATTTTGATCGAATTATTAATTGCAATTAATAATTATTTTAATTTTATTAATTATATGCACAATTTATTGATATTTTTTTATTATAAATAACTATTTTAATTTCATTAATTATATACACAATTTTTCAAATTGATATGTTTTGTAATCAAATTTGAAGGAACATATACTATATCTTTTACATAAACATATATTTAAGGTTGTGCAAGGAGGGAGCTGTGGAGAGTGGCATAACACAGAACAAAAAATTCTTTTAATTTTACATCAATTTATATGTATAAATGATAAAATTAAAAAAAAATGATTATTATTGAAAATTTGAATAAATATCTGGATTATTATATTATATTATATTATATTATATTATATTTTATTTTATTTTAATTCTAGTAATTAATTCACAGTATGTTACACGCATGTTTGGTTTACTTGATGACTTGGAAAAATCTACTAGCGTCTTTAAGCGGGCCTTGACTTGAAGACTTGGAAGACTTTGTTAGCTAATTTTCGAGACCTAGAGGAGGCTGCCATTAAAGGAGGCCTGCTGTTAAAGACTTGAGGTTCTTGCTTTGTCTTCCTCCTCTTAACCTTTTAAGAAACTTCCATGAAATTTGGCAGATGCGAATATTTGGATTTTGAAGTATTGGTCAGAAACTTCCAATTCAACTACTAAGAATTTTCCTTGATATTGAGCCGATTTTTTACTTCGTTTTCTTTCCTTGGAAATTTTAGTAACGTCCTCAATGGGGCTTGACTTAGACTAATTAGGTCTTCTTTTGGGGTAAAGAACACTTCTAAAGGGATAATAATTTCAGGGATTAATCAGGTCATTCACTTCTGGTTCCCTTGCAATAAGTTGCAGCTTGTTGATTGATAAGCATCCAAATTAAAATGGCCCATTACAGAGTCTTTATTTCGGTTTCTTTCTACGCTTGTATATGGGCATTTCTGCGTACTTCTACAGCTAGTTCACATTCCACTGATATTTATTGCTTAAAATCGATTGAAGATTCTGTGGAAGACCCTGACAATTTGTTAAGATCTTCCTGGAACTTCAATAACGATTCAGATGGCTTCATATGCTCCTTTACAGGAGTTCAGTGCTGGCATCCTAACGAGAATAAAGTCTTCAGCCTCTCACTACCTAAAATGAAGCTGAAGGGCCGGTTTCCTCGAGGGATTGAGAACTGTACCAGTTTAACAGGCTTGGACCTTTCAGGTAATGAGTTCCATGGACCGATTCCATTAGACATCGGGAAAAGGATGCCATATGTAACAAGACTAGATCTATCCTTCAACAAATTTTCTGGTAAAATCCCATCAAGTATTGCAAATTGCTCTTATCTAAATGATCTCAATCTTGAGAACAACGAATTAACTGGCCGTATCCCACAACAAATTGGCCAGCTTGATCGGATTAAGAACTTCAGTGTTGCAAACAATCGATTATCAGGGCAAGTGCCAAACTTTGCGAAGGGCAGTATCCCAGCTGAAAGCTATGCTAATAACATGGGACTCTGTGGAGGGCCTTTGGAAGAATGCACAAAGCCAAGGAAAATCAACTGGAAAGTGATTGGTTATACTCTTTCTGCGGCTTCAGTGATGGTTGTACTAGCTTGTTACGTTCCTTGGGTGCGTGTGGGGGAGATGATGTGGCCCAACCGCAAATGCAGGGGTCGTACAAGTAATATAGAAAAGATATCGTTCTCACGAGGAGTTGTATTGAATTTTTGATATAAAAAGTTGACTAATTTAAACTATTTTTGAAATTAAAGCAATAAATTGATGGATATTGAAGTATGAATTCTATATGTGTAAAATTAATGATCTATTCAACAATATAACGATTTAACTAAATTTGCATCAAATTAAAATAAGCAAATTGAAATATGGCAAGATTTAAAATGGCAAGTAATTAAATTCAATTGGAAATTAACAATGATAAAAAGGCGATTCCGGAGTTCGGGAGTTCATATTCAAGCTATTTTGGGATTTTAAATTGGTTATCTAATCTTGTGGAACTTACGGGTTTTAAGGAGATTAATTCTTAAATTCTTTGAATACCCTTTCGAGTGGGACAAAGAGTGCCTTAATCAATGTAATCCTACTTTCGTGGAGTTAAAGTTAATCAAGACCCATTAAGTTCCTTAATTAATCTGTAAATCCTCTTAATCCTTAGTCTATTTCTAGATCTAAGTTAATTAAGTCCAATTTCTTGATTATCTATCACAAGGTTTTCTCCTTTTCGGTGCCTCAACCATGGATTAAGAACAACACTTAATGGGATCCTACACTAAGCATGTCATTGAGCACACAAGAAATAAATAAAACTCATTAAAACCACAAAATATGGATTACCCAATCAAAATCCACAAAATATCTCAAATGCTACATCCCAACTCTAGAATCTAATGAAAACTACTCACTATCCATAATATTTACAAGTTATTCTGAGTTAATATGGAAATAAAACCTTAATCTAAGCTAAGAACTAAGAAACCCAATACAAGAAAGGTAAGAAATATGCAAGAAAAGAAGGAAAATTCCAAATCTGGCTGGAAATGGTGGGAGTGACGTTTTTGACTCTTCAGCTGCTGCTCCTCTTTCTTTCCCTCTTTCTTCTCTTTTTCTCCCCCTCTTCTAAAATGGGATAAGGGTATATTTATAACTTTTTTTGACAAGGAGCCCTAAAATGGTGTGTTTGAGGTATGATTTTCTGAGGGAATCTTCTGCCAGCTCATCAATGATATCTTTATGGGACTGCATAAGTGGATTGCATAAGTTATGCAGTCCCTTATGCAGTTTTCGGCTGGTTTCTGGCTCTCTGTGCAAAACTGCATGAACAAGGTGCAAGACTGCATAAGTTATGTAGGATTCCGTGAGGTTGCATAAGGGAGGCACGAATCTGCATAAGTTATGCGGCAACTTATGTAGATTTCGGTAGGTGTTTGGGACATTGTTTCTTCTCCTTATGCAGAACTGCACAACTTATGCGGCAAGTTATGTGTAATTTGGCCAATGCATATTTCAACTTTGAAACTTGTTTTTGACATCTTTGGCTGTAGAAATCACTCCTCAATGGCAAAATTTCTTTTTAGTCCCTCAAAAACACCATTTTTCCTACAAAACAAAGTAAAATTAGAAATTAATTCAAAATTGGCAATTATAAAAAAACTATCTAAATAACTAATGAAATTAGCTAAAAGTGATTAATACTCAAGTAAAATGGCTATGAAATTAAATCTAAATGACTATGCAAAATGTATGTATCAAATACCCCCAAACTCAAGCTTTTGCTTGTCCTCAAGCAAACTTTAAAATATAATGTAATTTTTAGGGGTGCCTTATCCAAAGAGCTATGAAAATCACCTATTAAAGTAACTTACCATACCTTTAGCCATACCAACAATCCATATACCCATCCTTCAAAATGCAAAGAATCTAATGCTTATCCAAGCTTTCACCGCTTAGCCATCAAGTCAATTATCATTCAAAATTCCCAAACCAACCAATCAAAAGAGAGAGTCATGCTCAAAAGGAAAACTAGGATAATCAATAGTCAAAGTGTCTCTATATAGAATGATGGAATTAAATGAATGAATGGATAATTTTTCAATCCCATAAGCAAATTCCCTACTCCTATCTCCACTAATGTAGCAAGTACTATCAAGAGATTAGAGGTCTTTTTAGGGATGTAATGGGGCCATGGGGTTCAAAATGAGGCTAAGAAGAAAAAGGAGTAAAAAGGATTCAAAGCATGAGAATATTTTCAATCTTGAAAACATAAGGTACACTTCTTATTTTATTATTTTTTCTCTCTTTTATATATATATATATATATATATATATATATATATATATATATATATATATATATATGGAGGAGAGAAATACACAATGAGAATTGTCAAGTGCTAGCATATTTTACAAAACACATAAAAATGGAGGGACACTTTGATACTTTAAACTTGTATCTTGCATTTTCTTTTGATGATTGTCCTTAAAAATGCCACCCCCAAACTCATTTCCTTTAATTACTTTGGGTGGATTTCTTTCAATTTGAATGACAATAGTGAAAAGCACATATATTAGCACTTTTACAAGATGATAAGCATTTCTTCTCCCTTTTATTGTATTTTTTTTCTTTTCTTTTCTTTTCTTTTTTTTTTATGTACTTAATATTATAAATAATTATTCTCATGAAAAGGGTTGGAGTGTTTGGTTCATTGGCTAGATAGCAAGAAGGGTTTCAAGAAAAATTAGGAATAAAAAGGCTCAAAGGGGTTTGCAAGGGTCAATTTTAATTAGGAAAAGGGCCAAAGGTTTAAAATGAGAAGATTTAAATCAAAGAATGCCTAATCATCTCTCTTTTCAAGTATAAGCTGGTATTTCGCCTTGAAAGGTTTAGAAAATTTATTCTAGGATTGGTGAGACATCATTTGACTACCTTATATCTAATAACTCCCTCTAAACACTCCAATCTCTAAAGGACTAGTTGAGTGGCTTTTTGGCTAAGAAGATATAGGCAAGGGATAAACACTTCAAAACTTTGCACCTCTTAGAAAACTTTCAATCCACAAACCCAACTAAAGGTAAGTCAAATCACTCTCATAGGCAACTTTTCAATACTCAAGGGATTTGGCAAAAGATTTTAATGCATGATGCATGATTCCTAAAAATGAGCAATGCATTAACTAAATGGAGGAAATCTATTTGTGTGCAATGTATACAATTTCTAAGTGATGTATAATGTGTGTGTAAATGTATTATGTATATGTATGTATGGATGTATATGTAAAATATTTACAATATATGTAAATGGAATGGGATGAGATGTTCCTATACTCAAAATGTGAAAAATGTAGCAAAAATCAAAATGCACACCCCCAAACTCAAAATTAGACATTGTCCTCAATGTCTCAAGCAGTGCATTATCAAAACTCAAAGCAAAGAGGAATAACCAGGAATAGTTAAATTTAAGAGCAAAAAGAAAGAGTTACCTGGTATAGAGCAGATGAGAATTCAAGAGATGATGGTGATGCATAAGAAGCTGCACAAGTTATGCAGAATAAAATGCTGTGCAGAACAGGTGCATAAGGAGGGTGCATAAGCTGTGCAGTTCTGCATGAGTTACATAAGAGACTGCGCAGCCTATGCAGAACATTTGCATAAGGTGTTTCACAGCCTGTGCAGTATATTCAAAAGCTGCTGCATAATGATATAGCAAGGAAAAATGTGCAAACACCAGTAGAGGAATGTAAATATATACAGTGTATGGACAAGTATGCACAAAAGGGCAGTAAAGGCAATGAGAATCAATGAAAAACTAATGGAATAGCCATCCAATAGAACTTCAAGAAAACAGAATTCAAGGCAAACTTAAATTATTTCAGCACATCCAAAAAGAAAAACTCCTAGAAGTTTGAACAAAAGCAAAATAAAAACTAGTCTAATTCTGTGGTTTTGCCCTTGTCCAAAGATGCTGCTAAAGGACTGGATGGAGCTGGCTGCTGCCGAAGGGGTGGTTCTGAAGGAGGTGATGGAGGTGGAGGTGGCATTCCCAGAAAAGCCATGAGCTGCTTCATCATCTCTTTTAACTCTTTCTGTTTATCTCTGGTTTCCATAACAAAATCAAAGAGTTGATCATGACGATCCTTGAGGTTATCAAGACCAGTTTCAAGCTTCCTATCCATAAAGTATACATCATCACTAAGCCTCTCAAGATAGGTGAATAAGGCTTTAGTGTTGAAGGGAGGAGGTGCTGTGGATGAAGAGGGTCCAGCTGCAGAAGGTATTGGCTATGCAGAATCTGCTGGGGTATCCTGTGCAGACTGAGTGGATGGTGCAGGTTCAGTAGAATGCTGTTGGACTGGTGGTACAGATTGTGCCTTTGGTTGTGCAGTGGGTCCTGTATCTGCTGCTGGTTGTGCAGTGTCAGAAGGTGGCAAACTGAATCTAGTTTTGTACAGGTGAGTAGCATCAAAATATAGAGTGTTTAAAAGTGCTGGTAGAGGATGCTCTTCCGGATTAAAACCAAAATGCTTAGCTATAACAGTTATAAGCCAACCCATGACTATATCACCTATAGATTTGGTAGCAATATGTAACAGATGCTCACAAAAGAAGTAACTAGGAGATACTTTGACATTGTGAAAAGCACACCATAGCATGAATAATTCAGATTTTCCAACAACACTAGAACTAGTCCCTCTGCCTAAAATAGTGCTAGCAATAAGCGTATGGATAAATCTAAGTGCAGGGTCTAGTATTTGAGAAGTCTTGGATCTGCCAGGATAAAAACTCTGAGGTTGGTTTGTGATACTCCTCCAAAACTGAACAGCATTCCAAACACCTTTATTTGCTACCTCTATGCCTGTATATGGCACCCTAAATAGTCCATCAATTGCAAACCCAAAAATACTATGAAATTGGTCTAATGATAGCTCTCTATTTTGCCCCAAACATCTAAATTTCATAGTTGGCTTGTAATCTATCTCATGCAATTTCAGAGTAGCAGAAAATGAGGAAATAAATTCCAAAACTAGAGCTGGATAAACTAGTTCTTGTTTATGCACAAATTCCATCCAACCTAAACCATCAAGGTAGGCAACAACATTATCAAATAAACCAACTGATTGGAGGGCATTTGTAGAAATGTACCTAGTGGGTTGCACTTTCCTGTCCTTTAGTCTCTTAAAAGTTGCCTTGTGGGTTGCATCAGGAGGGGGCCAAGGTAGTTTAGATACCTGTGTTGTTGCTGAAGTTTGCTTTTTGCTAGAAGAGGGTGATTTGGCTTGTGAGGTAGAGGTAAAAATGCCAACCCCCTGTTGTGTGGAAGCTGAAGTTTTGGGGTTTTTGGATGGAGGCTATAAAAGTGGAGTGGTAGGTGGGTCTTTGCGTTTTGTGAGAGGTGGTGCAGAGGCCATGGGTCGAGTTGATTTCGATCGGATTTTCCTCTTATAGGTGGATGTGGGAGGTGGTGGAGGGGTTTGTTGTGGAGGAGAATTGGGATTGGGGGACTGCATTGCTAGGGGCATGACTTAGAGAGGAAAGCCTTGAGGGGAATGAAGAGGCGATTCCATGGTGTTATCGATGGTGAGAATGGAGGGGGGAAGAAGAAAGTGAAAAAGGTAAAGGGAAGTTAGGGTATCGGGCGGTGAAAAGAGGTGTGGGGAGGAAGAGTAATGTCGAGAAAAATGGACGTGGGGGGAGTGTGAACAGGAACGACGGGAAGTGGGAGGTGGGAAAGTGGGTGCCGAAAGTTTTTTTTTTTTTTATTTGCACAGGACATGTGTAAAACTGCATAAGGGGAGAATGAGTGTGCATAAGCTATGCACTCTCTTATGCAGGTTTCGACAGAAGATAAAGAGTCTGAAAAATTGGTTATGCAAAAGTGCAAAACTTATGCGCTTGGTCATGCAGGTTTCGGCTGAAATTTGTAGTGTGAAAAGTCAGTTATGCAAAAGTGCATGACTTATGCACTGCCTTATGCAAGTTTCGGCAGATAATAAGTGGTCTGAAAAATTGGTTAGTGCATAACTTATGCACTCCCTTATGCAGATTTCAGCAAATAATGGAAGTGCAGAAAATGTGGTTATGCAAAAGTGCATAAGTTGTGCACTCCCTTATGTAAGTTTCGGCAGAAAATGAAATTCCAGAAAATGTGGTTATGCGAAAGTGCATAACTTATACACTTCCTTATGCAGATTTCAGCAGATTTGAAAATGCAGGATTTGAAGTCATGCAAGAGTGCATAAGTTATGCACACACTTATGCAAGTTTCGACAGAAATGAAATTTGGCAAAAATGTGGCTGTGCAGAATTGCATAAAGCTATGGACATCTTTATGCAGATTGCAGCAGAGATGAAAAATGGCAAAAATTGTGGTTATGCAGGATTGCATAAGTTATGCAATAGCTTATGCAGGTTTTAGCATAGATGAAAAATGTTAAAATTTGTGGTCTAAAAGCTGCATAAGCTATGCAGTTACTTATGCATAATTCAACAAGATTGAGATTACAATTGAAAATAATTTGCAAGTTTGAAAAATATACTAGAATGAAGAAATATAATTCTATGAAGCATAAATCGTTAGAAATTATCACAAAAAACACATCAATATATATAAAATCCATCACAATTACATCATACAAGCTTGTGGAAGTGAGTTCTGCATAAGAGGCATTTGTGAATTATGCCATTTCAACTCAAACTCTGCAAATTAACATTTAGCACATTAAAACTCAATTGAAATCTGCACAAAGTTGCATTTATCCACAAAAGAAAATGGACTCTCCAAGTTATGCCAAGAAAATGCAACATGTTCACATTGAATCACACAACCCAACTAAGCTCAAAACTACTAAAATGACCCACTTACCATCATATTAACATGATAAGCATAAATACTTAAAAGTTACACACCCAACCTCAACAAAGAAATAAATGCCATGTGCTGCAGACCCCTCTTTGCTAAAAATTTCATTTCTCTGCATAAACCAAGAAGCAGACCTGCATAGGTTATGCAATGAAAATAAACCAATCTTGGGAGAGTTAATAGGAGAGAATATCAGATTAAGAGTTACCCCCCAGCAGTGCAGCAACCTTCCTCCATTGAAATACATCTACAAAGGACAAGATTCAACAATGTCAAAAATTGAATTTGGGGAGATTTAAGATAAAAAACAAAAGTAATGTAAATAAAAGTAAATCAACAAAAGCAAAATAAAAGAACTTAGGGTGCCTCCCAAGAGTGCTAATTTATAGTCCTTAGCTGGACTCTTCATGCATTTCACTAAAAAGAGGTGAGGGATCAGAGAGCTTGTAACAGCTTGCTCCCTTTATTGGGTCTCCAGTTATGTAATGTTTCAATCTATGCCCATTGACCTTAAAATTCTCAGATTTTTCACTCCAAATTTCAATTGCTCCATAGGGGAAAACCTTAGAAACTCTATATGGACCAGTCCACCTTGATTTAAGTTTTCCAGGGAACAATTTCAATCTTGAGTTGAACAACAAAACTGAATCACCTTCTTTAAATTCCTTTTTTCTAAGATGCTTATCATGCCAAACTTTAGTTCTTTCTTTATAAATACGGGCACTTTCATAGGCATCCATCCTCAATTCTTCAAGCTCATTAAGTTGCAATAGCCTCTTCTCACCAGCTTGCTTGAGATCAAAGTTCAAGGTCTGAATGGCCCAATATGCTCTATGTTCTAGCTCCACAGGTAAATGACAAGACTTACCATACACCAACCTAAAGGGAGTAGTTCCTATAGGAGTTTTGTAAGCACTCCTATATGCCCATAAAGCATCATCTAGTTTGATAGACCAATCTTTCCGAGAATTGCTCATTGTCTTCTCCAAGATAGGTTTGAGTTCTCTGTTAGAAATTTCAACTTGTCCTGAAGTTTGAGGATGGTATGGGGTAGCTATCTTGTGCACTACACCATACTTCCTCATTAAGCTATCAAATTGCTTATTACAAAAATGTGAACCCCCATCACTAATTACAACCCTTGGAGCTCCAAATCTACTCAAAACAAATTTCTTCAAGAATTTCACTACCACTTTAGCATCATTAGTTGGAGTTGCAATAGCTTTCACCCACTTTGACACATAGTTAACTCCTACTAGAATGTAATTATTACCATATGAAGGAGAAAATGGGCCCATAAAATCTATTCCCCAGACATCGAATAATTCCACTTCAAGAATATCATTTAGGGGCATTTGATCTCTTTTTGACAAATTTCGACTCCTTTGACATTTATCACATTCTAACGCAAATTTCCTCACATCCTTAAAAAGATTTGGCCAAAAGAAACCAGCCTGCAGAATTTTACTATCTGTTTTAGAGATTCCAAAATGTCCTCCATAATCAGAAGCATGGCAATGATGCATAACACTCTGTGTCTCCTCATCAGGAATACCTCTTCTTATTAAACCATCACAACATCTCCTAAAGAGTAAAGGATCATCCCATCTATAAAATTTTGCCTCATGCAAAAACTTTTTCTTTTGTTGCCATGTCATTCCTAGAGGTAAAACTCCACAAGATAGATAATTCACAAAGTCTGCATACCAAGGTAGTTTAGCAACAAGAGAGAAAAGTTGTTCATCCAAGAAAAACTCATCAATAGGGACTTCATCCATTTCTTTATCATCCAATTTCAACCTACTAAGATTATCCACAACTACATTTTCAACTCCCTTCTTATCTCTAATCTCCAAATCAAACTCTTGTAGCATCAGAATCTACCTAATGAGCCTAGGTTTAGCCTCCTTTTTACGGAGTAAATAACTGATAGTAGCATGATCTGAAAATATAACCACCTTTGAGTCAATTATGTAAGGTCTGAACTTTTCCAATGCATAGACAATTGCTAAGAATTCCTTTTCAGTTGTTGCATAATTTGTTTGAGCCTCATCCAGTGTTCTACTAGCATAATAAATAGCATAAGCCCTTTTGTCTTTTCTTTGACCAAGAACAGCTCCAATTGCATAGTTGCTAGCATCACACATAATTTCAAAAGGTAAGTTCCAATCAGGAGGTTGCATGATTGGTGCAGTGATAAGAGCTTGCTTCAACCTACAAAAGGCATCCAAACACTCTTGGTCAAATACAAATGGTATGTCATGACTTAACAAATTAGACAACGTTTGGCTATTTTAGAAAAATCCTTGATAAAGCGTCTGTAGAACCCGGCATGTCCTAGAAAACTTTGAATTCCTTTGACATTGGTAGGAGGAGCCATCTTCTCTATCACTTTAACCTTGGCTTTATCAATCTCTATTCCTCTGTTAGATACTAAATGTATAAGCATTATCCCTTCTTGAACCATGAAATGACACTTTTCCCAGTTTAACACAAGGTTAGTATATGCACATCGCTGCAAAACTTTAGAAAGGTTAGCCAAGTATAGGTCAAATGAAGATCCATAAACAAAAAAGTCATCCATAAAAACCTCCATTATATCTTCAATGAAATATGAGAAGATTGCCATCATGCACCTTTAAAAAGTGGCTGGTGCATTACACAACCCAAATGGCATTCTCCTATAAGCAAAGGTTCCATATGGACAAGTAAAAGTGGTTTTCTCTTTATCATTTGGATGGATAGGGATTTGAAAAAATCCTGAATACCCATCTAAATAGCAAAAATAAGAATGCCTAGCCAGTCTTTCTAACATTTGATCAATGAAGGGAAGTGGAAAATGATCTTTTCTAGTGGCAATATTTAATTTTCTGTAATCTATGCACATTCGCCAACTAGTCACTATTCTGGTGGGAATTAATTCATTATTTTCATTTTTTACCACTGCCATTGCACCCTTTTTTGGGACAACATGTACTGGACTCACCCAAGTACTGTCTAAGATAGGATATATGATCCCTACATCAAGCAAGTTCAAAATTTCCTTTTTAATAACTTCTTTCATATTTGGGTTCAACTCCTCTGATGTTCAATAGATGGCTTACAATTTTCTTCCAAAATAATTCTGTGCATGCAAAAGTGTGGACTTATTCCCTTAATGTCATCTATGGTATATCCTAAAACTTTTCTAAATTGCCTCAATACTCTCAACAACTTATCAACCTCTAAAGTACTCAAGTTTGCATTTACAATTACTGGATAAGTGTTATTGGTGTTAAGAAATTTATACCTGAGCTGAGAAGGAAGTTGCTTAAGTTTTACCTTAGGTGCATCTTCTTCCTTGAATGATGGTTGCTTAGATTCGACTTTTTCCTTTTGTGTGAGTTGAGAAACTAGAGCAAAAATGAATGGTGGACTACCCTCTAAATGTTGAGTATATGCAGCCACATGAGGGTTGTCATAGTCTATGCTTCCTCCATGAACCAAGCAGTTTTCAAGTGGATCTTCCGGGTATCTCTTTCTGAAGTGTTCTTCAACCAACTGATCAATGATATCAATTCTCAAACAAGTATCAGCTTCAGAATGATGCTTCCTCATAGTGTTATTAATATTGAAAACCAATTAATCTTCACTAACTCTAAGAGTCAATTTTTCTCCCTTAACATCAATCAATGCTCCTGCTGTACCTAGAAAGGGTCTTCCCAAGATAATTGGAATATTAGAATCCTCTTCCATGTCCAAGATGACAAAGTCAACAGGTATATAGAACTTCCCAACCTTCAGAAGCACATTCTCCAAAATCCCTTCAGGATACTTAATTGATCTGTCAGCTAACCAAAGAGAAATGTGGGTTGGTTTAAGATCTCCCATATTGAGCTTTTCATAAATGGAGAGGGGCATAAGGCCAACACTAGCCCTTAAATCACATAAAGCTTTTGTAGAACATAATTCCCCAATGTGGCATGGAATTGAAAAACTCCTTGGATCCTTGAGCTTTGGAGGAAGTTTCCTTTGGAGGATAGCACTGCATTCTTCTGTCAAAGCTACAGTTTCATGATCTTCAAGTTTCCTCTTGTTTGAGAGAATTTCTTTTAAGAATTTTGCATAAGAAGGCATTTGGGAAAGAGCATCAATAAAAGGCACATTTATGTATAGCTTCTTCAAAACCTCTAAGAACTTTCCAAATTGCTTATCAAGCTTGGCTTTTTGAAATCTTTGTGGAGAGGGAAGTTGTGGCTTGTAAGGCTCTGGAGGTATATACTTCTCTTCCTTCTCTTCAATTTTCTCTTTACATTTTTCTGCATTTTCTTTCTCACTTTCTTGTTTTTCACTCTCATCAATTTCTTTCTCATTTTCTCTCTTCTCACTATTTTCACTTTTTTCATTTTTTTCACTCTTCTCATTATTTACAACTTTCCCACTTCTTAAAGTAATAGCTTGACACTACTCTCTTGGGTTTTCCGGTTGACTTGGAAGTTTTCCAAAAGACTTGGTACCTGAGGAAGATGCTTATTGTGCAATCTGATTTTCCAACATTCTGTTATGTGTTTGCATCTGTTCTAGCCTTGCTTTCATCTCTCTTATCTCTTCATCATGCTTAGTTTGGTTAGCAAGAATCTGTTGTAATAAAGCTTCTGTGGTGGAACTTTGTTCTTACTGTTTTGGTGGAGGATTCATATTTCTCTGCTGAAAATTAGGCAATGGTTGCCTATTTTGCTGATATGGAATTCCTTGTTGCTGTTGTGGCTGAAGATTCTGATTTGGGACTTGATTTTGCTGATTTCCCCATGAAAAGTTGGGATGATTCCTCCAAGTTGGATTATAAGTTTGAGAGTAAGGATTCCCCATTTGTTTGTTTCCATAATTACCAACATATGCAGCTTGCTCTCCATAGTCTACTCCACAGCTGGTTGTTCCTTCTGCTTAAGCAACTTGTTGTGAACTTCTAGATGATGATGATGAACTAACCAACATACTTAAATCTTCCATCTTCTTAGCCAAAACATTTGTAAGTGCATCAAACTTTGCATTAATCATGTTGAATGGATCAAGGTCATACATTCCAGCAGCTTGCCTCTTTTGAGTTGGAGCTGGTCCTTTTGGACTACTCCAAAGATGAGTATTCTTTACAATTTTCTCCAATAACTCATAAGCTTCATCGTCATGCTTAATAATAAATTCTCCTCTTGTTTGAGCATCAATAATCCCTCTAATTGCAGGAGTAACATTGGTGTAAAAATTCTGGTTTTTCATCCATTTTGGAATGGCATGATTTGGGCATTGTCTCTCTAATTCTTTCCATCTCATCCATGATTCATAAAGAGTTTCATCTTCTCTTGGTCTGAAAGCTGTCATTTGATTCCTCAATTCTTGAGTTTTTCCAGGTGGAAAATATTGTGCAAGAAATGCATCAGTGAGTTGCTCCCAATTTGTAATGGAGTTGTGAGGTAAAGAATCAAGCCAATCCAATGCTCTGTCTTTCAAAGAGAAAGGGAATAGCTTCAATCTTGCTGCATCATCAGATACTCCAGGTTGTTTTTGCATATCACAAATCATAGCAAACTTCTTTAGATGTGTGTGTGGATTTTCGGAAGGATGTCCCCCAAATTGAGAATTTTGAATCATTTGAAGAACCCCAAAATCCATCTTGTAACTATTTGCATCAATTCTTGGTCTTGCTATGCTCTCTCTCAAGTCATCAAAATGAGGAAAAGCATGATCCATCATACTTCCTCTAGGCACATTAGCATTTACAACTTCTTCACCTTGGGCTACATTTTCATTGTTTCGATCATTTCCAGCATTAACACCACCAATTCTAATTCTTTCATCAGCCATGTCTGCTTCAATTTCAGTTTCTCTCAAAGCTTCTTTCCTTTTCCTGGTTTCTTTCTTGTTGGCTTTACAAAATTTCTCAATTTCAGGATTAAACAATAAGGATGTGTCACTTGCGCTTCTAGCTCTTCTCATAAAAGATTAAGAGTACCTAAAAAGAACAAACAGACACAAAATGAAAAGATAACAAAGATAAAACTATAAACAACTAACATAATCAAGAATTCAATCTTAAACAAACAACTCCCCGGCAACGGCGCCAAAAACTTGATATGGCCCAACCGCAAGTGCACGGGTCGTACAAGTAATATAGAAAAGATATCATTCCCACGAGAGTTTTATTGAATTTTTGATATAAAAAGTTGACTAATTTAAACTATTTTTGAAATTAAAGCAATAAATTGATGGATATTGAAGTATGAATTCTATATGTGTAAAATTAATGATCTATTCAACTATGTAACGATTTAACTAAATTTGCATCAAATTAAAATAAGCAAATTAAAATATGGCAAGATTTAAAATAGCAAGTTATTAAATTCAATTGGAAATTAACAATGATAAAAATGCGATTCCGGAGTTCGGGAGTTCATATTCAAGCTATTTTGGGATTTTAAATTGGTTATCCAATCTTGTGGAACTTACGGGTTTTAAGGAGATTAATTCTTAAATCCTTTGAATACCCTTTCGAGTGGGACAAAGAGTGTCTTAATCAATCTAATCCTACTTTCGTGGAGTTAAAGTTAATCAAGACCCATTAAGTTCCTTAATTAATCTGTAAATCCTTTTAGTCCTTAGTCTATTTCTAGATCTAAGTTAATTAAGTCCAATTTCTTGATTATCTATCACAAGGTTTTCTCCTTTCGGTGCCTCAACCATGGATTAAGAACAACACTTAATGGGATCCTACACTAAGCATGTCATTGAGCACACAAGAGATGAATAAAACTCATTAAGACCACAAAATATAGATTACCCAATCAAAATCCTCAAAATATCTCAAATACTACATTCCAACTCCATAATCTAATGAAAACTACTCACTATCCATAATATTTACAAAGTATTCTGAGTTAATATGGAAATAAAATATTAATCTAAGCTAAGAACTAAGAAACCCAATACAAGAAAGGTAAGAAATATGCAAGAAAAGAAGGAAAATTCCAAATCTGGCTGGAAATGGTGGGGGTGACGTTTTTGACTCTTCAGCTGCTGCTCCTCTTTCTTTCCCTCTTTCCTCTCTTTTTCTCCCCCTCTTCTAAAATGGGATAAGGGTCTATTTATAACTTTTTTTGATAAGAAGCCCTAAAATGGTGTGTTTGAGGTGTGATTTTCTGAGGGAATCTTCTGCCAGCTCATCAATGATATCTTTATGGGACTGCATAAGTGGACTGCATAAGTTATGCAGTCCCTTATGCAGTTTTTGGTTGGTTTCTGGCTCTCTGTGCGAAACTGCATGAGCAAGGTGCAAGACTGCATAAGTTATGCAGGATTCCGAGAGGTTGCATAAGGGAGGCACGAATCTGCATAAGTTATGCGGCAACTTATGCAGATTTCGATATGTGTTTGGGACATTGTTTCTTCTCCTTATACAGAACTGCACAACTTATGCGGCAAGTTATGCGCAATTTGGCCAATGCATATTTCAACTTTGAAACTTGTTTTTGACATCTTTGGCTGTAGAAATCACTCCTCAATGGCAAAATTTCTTTTTAGTCCCTCAAAAACATCATTTTTCCTACAAAATAAAATAAAATTACAAATTAATTCAAAATTGGCAATTATAAAAAAAAACAATCTAAATAACTAATGAAATTAGCTAAAAGTGATTAATACTCAAGTAAAATGACTATGAAATTAAATCTAAATGACTATGCAAAATGTATGTATCAGGAGAAGAAGAAAAGGAGGATCACCGCAGTGGAAATTATCATACTGATGATAAGGAGGAAGAACAAGAAAAGAGAGGATGAGCTTGAGGATGGTTTTGCAATGATAGAGGTCCAACAAGAAACAGAGGTAGAGCACACACTTATACTCATTCCACAAATATGATCCTCATTTGGATTTTTTTTATATACAAGTTGATGGTCATTATTTCCATCTATTTCACATTGTTCTTCCATGAATAATATTTCGATGCTAATCGAACCTGAATCTATCTGCAGATTTCGAGGTTGGAGAAATTTGTTACAAGAATGAGTTATATAGATCTTAGCTATGCTACCCAAAATTTCAGTCAACACAATATCATTGGACATGGACAAATGGGGATAATGTATAGGGCAACCCTTGCAAATGGTTGGTGCCTCATAGTGAAAAGGTTGCATGACTATCAACAATTTGAAGAACAGTTCATATCTAAATTGAAGACATTAGCCAGATTCAGACACGATAATTTAATTCCAATATTGGGATTTGCCATAGAGTTGAAGGAAAGGCTTCTGGTGTACAAATATGTCTCCAATGGAAATCTTTTCGATTGGTTGCATTCAGCAGAAGACAAGAAGAAGATTCTTGAATGGCCTCTGAGGATGAAAATTGCTGTTGGATTAGCAAGAGGCTTGGCATGGCTTCACCATCGAAACAGATTCCGCTTGGCACATCTCAACATAAACTCAAAGTCTGTTTTACTTGACAAGAATTTTGAACCTAAGTTATCAAATTTTGGAAGGGCAAGGATAAGTTCACCTATAGAAATTGAACTCTGGGAATCGAGTTTTTTGAAAGAAGATGTCTACAACTTCGGAATTGTGATTCTTGAGCTGATCAAAGGTAAACAGCTTACTTCGTCAAACAGTTCTGAAAGGAGCTTGGAGGAATATACAAGTAATATCTCTACCAGCTCTGCTTCTTCTCTGCATGATGCTATTGATACGTGTTTGATAGGGAAAGGACATGATGATGAGATTTTCCAGCTCTTTAGAATTGCTTGTAATTGTGTTGAACACTTGCCAGAGCGAAGGAAAAACATGCTTGAAGTGTACGAAATGATTAAAGACATCAGAGAGACACAAGTCCTCTCATAATGATCCACAAAATCTGTGGAATCCAAGATTGCTTCACCAAATTTCAGAGATGAATGAGGCTGAAATAACAGAGAATGCAATAAAACAGAGCAAAAATATATGGCCATTTTTCTTCTGTAACTGTATTTTAGGTTCAAGGAAATGAAGGCAAGGTATGTAGGTTAGTCCTGAAGAAAGCATGCAAAATATGTACAAGGAAATCTTATCTTTAGTATTAGTCTGAACTTGATACAATAACTTTGTGTATGATGTTAATTTGTTGAGAGGTTTTTTTTTTATTATTGAAAAAGTGGAGATTTGAATCTACACCTACCATATTAATTATATACCTTTAATTATTAAATCAAGTCAAGCTATGCTAAAGAGAATGTTAATATTTTTAATTACTGTTATCTCACATCAATCGAGTATAAGATAAATATACTATTTAGGCAATTCTCCTTTCATAAAATATTGTATAAATTATTTATTGATTATATTTAATATAAAATAAAATTTTATTTAGAAAATGGTTCAACATCTTACTTCCTTGGATATTTTTCCTCTTACTAAGATAAAAACATAAAAATAATTATTCAATCACAAATTCACAATAATACAATCTCCAATCTTCAAATGCTTGTAAGAATTTTCATATTACATTTCAAGAGTAGATAATAACGAAGAAGGAAAAAAATTATTTTCAACTTAAATAATATAATAATACAAAATATATTTATAAACATAAATACAAAATGTGAAAAAAAAATATTATTTTTTATATATTTAAAAGCTAGCGCCACTGTAAAAAAAATGGATTTTTGACAATAAATTATTATTAATAATAAAAAAATAATTTAATATTATAAATAACAAACAGCAAATACCAATCGTTGGTATAAAAATCACCTAATTAAAAATTTTCTAGCAATATTGTCACAAACATTGGACAGTACATGAATACACAAATATTTCACAGAATGTGAATAATGTTTTTTTTTTTCTATATATATGCAATATATATATATATGAATAAGGTTAATTGATTTTAAATTTTAAATTTTAATAATATTAAAATTTAATTTAATAATTGTTACAGTGACCGTAGCATAAGAGAAGCTATTTTATTTATCAAAACAATTGAACTCTTTGCTCTGGTAAAAATAGAGCTATACAAGCTTCAAAGCCCATGCTATCTTACGAGTATTTTTTAATATTTATTATGTTAACATAATTAATAAAAAAATATTTATATTAAAAATAAATTCAATTCTATTTCATAATAATATAAAATATTATACTGACATTTTATAAAAAAATCTATTAATAACAATTAAAATTATTTAATTAATTTAATTAAAATAAAATTTTAATTTATTTGCATATTGGTTATTATAATACATGGTATAAAATATAATTTGATAACAAAAAAATATTTAATTATAGAGTTTATTTATAATAATAATAATAATAATAATAATAATAATAATAATAATAATAATTATTATTATTATTATTATTATTATTATTATTATTATTATAAAAATAAATTAATTAACACATTTAAACAGAAAGCCTAACATTATTCTTAATTCTTATAATAGTTTTTTTAAAACATTCATTGCACATTATTATAATCATTATAAAAACTTGTGATTATGTATTATACAATATTATCATAGTATTATAAATATTATATTTAATTATTTAAATTAAAATATGAAGTTTAATGTCATTTTAATTAATTATATAAATAAAAATATTTATCAATTTAAAAATTATTTTTTATTCAATAATATTTTTTTGAAATTTATGTGTTATATTATTAACATAGAATATTAACTTAATTAATATAATAAAAAAATATAATAATAAGTTTTAAAAATATAAATAGGTAAAAATAATTAAAAATTAAAATAAATTAATAATAAATACAAATTAACACATTGAATTTAATTTATTTAAACTCTATTATTTTATTTTAAAAAAAATTAATTTATACATATTTTATTTTAATTTTTTATAATTTAAAATAATATTAGCTTGTATAATGAAATTGCATATTTAAATTAATATAATGAAAATTATTTGTAAAATTAAAAAATAGAATAATTTTTTAAATAAATTTTGTTAGTTTAGTGCATTATCGTTGTAAAATATTTATTTTTATTATATTGATACTTTGAAATTTTTTATTTTCATATTGTTTAATGTAAAAATATTTTAAAAGTTATTTAATAGATTAAATAAATATTTTTATTTTTTCAAATTATTTATTATATTATATATGTTATAAATACATTATTGATTAAAATATAAATATAAATGTAATCATGCATTTACAAGTAGCGCACACACAGATAGATATATATATATATATATATATATATATATATATATATATATATATATATATATATATATATATAAATTAATTAGGTTTAAATTAATTATCTTTAATATTTTTTTTATTAGTATTGATCTTTAATTAAAATTAAATAAAATTCTTTTAAGATATTGATTTAACAAATTTTAAAATTAATAATAATCTTTGGATTATTTATATTATTTTTATTTCCATTTTAATAAATTATAGCCATTAAAATATTTAATTTTAATTAATATTCATAATTTTATGAATATTAATATATTGTTTCATTGCAATAAAAAAAAATCTTAGATGGCAATTAACTTAAAAAATATATGCAACTAATAAAATATTTTCAAATATATATAAATTTGAAAAATTATATATTAATAAAGCATTTTATTTAATATTGTAATATGATCAAATTATAGTATTTATTTTTTATTTATTAATTTTTTATTTTAATTAATTACTTCTTGTAAAATTTTATATTTAATTAAAATTAAGTATAAATTGGATTAAAAATTTCAACTTTATATTAACTCTAAAATTAAGAATTTTAAATTTATATAAATTTTAAAATTAATTTAAATAATAAAAAATATAATAATAATTAATTTAAAAAATGAAGGAAAATTTGAGTAAAGCTAATATTCTTCCTCTTTATATATTTATCTATAATATAGATTGATAGATTTAAAATATAACAATAATGTATGAGCATATTATTTTAAGTTTTTATAAATTGCATCAGAATATATATATATATATATATATATATAGCTGCTAAGAATACTCAAAATCATTTAGTGGCAACAGTAAAAAATATATGCGTTTATATATCTACTCTAAAATTTTCACTTACCAATTTAAATTTTTATATTAAGTAATATTTTAATATAAAATAGATTAAAATGTATAAAATTTTAATTTTAATTGTTCACATTTATTAATTAAAAGTTTTAATTTTTAACTGAACGTATGTCCATGATTGAAATTTACTAAGTATTAATATATGTGAGTATATTACAAATATAATTTTTTTTTATATTATTAATAAAAAAATTATTGTTAAAACTTTCTTATACAAACTTTAGCTTTTGAGTTAAATATTTTTTTTTTCTCTTTTGTTACATCATCTTAGGATGTTTAGAACATTTCGATGAAGTTGTACCTTTTAATTTCCATTCCCCTTTTTCTTACCTTCAATTTGGATTATGGAATTTTACAAGAAATTAATTCAAATGATTTCTTTTTTATTAATTATTCTATGTTTGGAAACCATAATTTTACAAAATTTCAATTTAATTGATTTTATTTTATCAATTTTCACGTTTGAGATGAAAAAAATTTAATTCTTTTAACTTAAAAAAATAATTTATTTTAAAAGAAATAAAATTTATGTATGTTTGTGTGTGAATTCTTTTAAATTATTTTCTTACAAATGATTTATTTCAAAGTAACTCATCATGTTTGAAATGAATAAATTCAATGTTTTAATTTAAAAAAATTATTTTCAAAGAAATAAAAATCAAACATAATTTTATAATAATTTATTTAAATTCTTTTTTTACGAATGATTTATTTCAATTAAAACCTTAATGAATAATTAGAGAAATACTCCCACATATCCTTTTTCCTAGTAAAATAAAGAGGCTAACAAAAAAGCCTAAAACAAACGAAACAAATACAAGCTCCTTGCATCATGCTTCAGCTAGCACCTCAAACCATCAGGAGGATCCTTCATCAAAACCACACCTTGCGACACGTTAGCAGCAAAAGAACTTAACCAATTAGCGCACATATTCACCTCACGCAGCACATTAATCATAACAATTTTCCAACTATGACTCAAGAGCTTCCTTACTTCATTCAAGATATACTTAACATTCGGAGGTACACAAGCATTAAGAGAATTATCATTCACCATCTTTACCAACTCCATGCAATCACTCTCAACCAAAATTCTGCGACGCCCTTCATTCTACGCAAGAGATAAACCTGCAACCAAGGCTAAAGCTTCAGCTCTTAAAACAGAACCACACCTCTATTTTAAAGTAAAACCGAAACACCAGTTACCTTTGCTATTCCTAATCAAACCTCCCTCTAACACCCAACCATTAACACCCTTCACACCGCCATCCACATTTAACTTATGCAAACTCTCCTGCGGCATAGTCCAACAAACTTTCATAACTGCAGGCCTAATTTATGACCCAAGAGCAGTAGGATCACAAGCATAGATTTCCCAATCTTCCTTAGCTCTTCGCAAAATCTCTTCAACTATTTCAGGAATAGATAACATCTTAATATTAAAAATGACATTATTTCTATTCATCTATAAAAACCAACTAGCCATCCCAAACACCACAGCCCAAGGAATGTGATCATTATCTCCAGTAACCTTGAAATTACAAATCAACCAATCTTGTGTTGTTTAAGCATTCTGCCGAAAGCACCTTCTACCCAAGACATTAATCAAATAATTCCACACTTGCCTCACCAGTAAGTAATCCCGAAGGGCATGCAGAATGGATTCCTCATTTTCACCACATAAAAGACACAATGAATCACTACTAATATGACATCTCACTTTAGTAGCATTAGTGAGCAAACCATTATTCACAACAAGCCAAAAAAGATTTAACTCTTTGCATACCTAGCCATTTCTATATCAATGACCACAATTTTGAACCTTCTCCCTCCTTATCTTCCTGAAGAAAAGAATAGGCACTCTTTATAATAAAGTTTCCAGAAGAAGATCCGCCCCAAAAAAAAAAATCATCTTCCTCTTGAATCATGGAAAGAGCAAGCAATTCAGTAAGCAAATCAATAACTTCCTATGGTAACAAATTCCTCAATTTATTCAAATCCGACCCTCCATTAGACACCACATAGCAAGCCACACAATCATCAGCTATCTCCCTTCCTACCGGCATTCTAGTATAGTTA
Organism: Hevea brasiliensis; assembly: GCF_030052815.1. Taxonomy (NCBI): domain Eukaryota; kingdom Viridiplantae; phylum Streptophyta; class Magnoliopsida; order Malpighiales; family Euphorbiaceae; genus Hevea; species Hevea brasiliensis. The sequence goes on from NC_079494.1 coordinate 99,087,852, forward strand.
ATCAAAACTCCATAACTTGGTAACCATACATCCTTCCAAAATCTCATAGTACATCCATTCCCTAAGGACCAAATCAATCCATCTCAAAAAGAAATCCCATAAGTTACACAAACTTCTCCATAACATCGAATATCTCTCTTTCCTTAATTCTGTAAGAACCACCTTCCATCCTATTTTATATTTACTGTAAATAACCTAAACCTAGAGAGCATCCATTTTTTGCACCATACCCTAACACAACTTTAACTCAAAAGCATCATTCATCTCATGCATACATCAAATTCCTAAATCCCTAAACTCCTTATCCTGAACAATTTTTTACCAAGGCAATATAGATATTTTCCTTTCTTCTTAAGAACTTCCCCAAATGAAACTTTTGCACATCTTTTCAACAGAATCACACACTGCAACAGGCAAGGAAGCAGATTGCATATCATACATAGTAATGGTACAGAACTGATTTAACAAGAGTGATTCTTCCCGCTAGCTCTCTGCAACATATAAGCATAGGTACTCTGTTGAACCCTTGAGTGCAACGAAGGCATCCCTAAATATTTCCCCAAATCATCACAATCCTTAAATCCCATATGCTTACTCAATAACTTATTTTGCTAAACATTAAAATTTTTGGAGAAATACACTCTAGTCTTAGCTTGACTAACCTTCTAACCTGAGCATTCACAAAACATATCCTAAACTTCTTTGACAACATCAACTTGATCAATAGGAGCCTTAGAAAAAAAACTAAATCATTAGCAAAAATAAATGCAATAACGATAGTCCACCCTTACTCAAATGAATAGGTCTTCATTTGCCTTTACTAACTGCATCAGAGATCCCATGAGCCAAGCGCTCCATGCACAACAGAAAAAGAAATGGGGATAAAGGATTGCCTTGTTTAATGCCCCTAGTTGGATAAAGGATTCCCTCTCTTTCTCTCCCCCACATTCAGTTCTCTCTCTTTTTTTTCACTAAAATTCTTTTTTATTTTATCTTTTGTTTTATCTCTTCCTAAACTCTATCAATACGTCTTTCAATTATATCACAATTTTATACCTAGAATCCTATAAATACCTCACTCGGGAGATGAAAGAAATACACTCAAATATTAGCTCTTTGAGCTCTCTCTAAATTTCTCTCTTCCATCTCTCTGTTTTCTTTTCTTTCTTTAGTTCAAGAAAAGTTTTTTAAAGATTTAATCAAGGTAATGGTTCTTAATATTTTTTGTTCAAGATTCATGCCATACTAAAATTGTTTCATATTTATATGCCTTGAGTTAGTCTTATATGTTCATAATTTATATGTATATGTGATAAATTTAAAAGTAGTGATAATTCTGCACATGTTCTTATTTTTATTACTTAGATTTAATTAATTATTGTGTATTTATGCTTTCTTTAAAAATTGTATAAAAATTATATTTTTAATCTTTATGACATTCTAATAATTTTAGCCTTAAGAATCTTAAAAAATGTTGTTAACTTGAGTAAGTTATAGTTATCCGAAGTTAGGGTGTCTGCAGATCATAATTTGTAGTACAACCAAATTTTAAGGTTTATATCTCCCTAAATTCTTTATTTTTTTCTGTGATTCTCGGATTTAAAATTAAATTCAAGATCTTGTTTAACTTTTTCTATTGGTGTCATGTAAATATCTTTTATGGTTTGTGAGATACATTAATTTTAAAAAAGCAGTGCAGATCTATCTCTAATACATAACAGTAATGCAACATGAATTTTTTAAATTATTTTGTAGAGATTTTATACTAGCTCATAATTTTTTATTTTGATATGTTGTTTTCGTATGCTTTTAGAATTCTTGTATAAATTTTGTAAATGTTTAACTAATTTTAGAAATTTAAATACAAAAATATTATAAATTTGCCCAAATCTAAAAATTTTATGTTGGATTATAATTATTTGTTTTCATGTCTAAAATTATATTTTGATCTAATTTTAATGTTGTATACGATGTGATATGGTGTTATGAAGCGTTAGAATTAGGTTGAAAGACCTTTGGCCATTAGATAGTTTTAATTAAATAGAAGTCTAAACAATTTAGGAGATTAGTGTTAGATTTCAATACAATTTGTTATTAATTTATTTCATATTATAAATAAAATTGGTAAGTAACCATAAGGTAAGTGCTAAAAAGAACAATTACGTAAAGCTAACATGAAACTTAATGGGAGTAAGACAGGGATAAACTTGCCATATTAGAATGGAATGCCCTTCTTTAAGGGTAGCTTGCCCTAATGACAATTACAATAATTAAAAGGTAAGTACCTCTTAAAATTTCTTAAAATAATAATTTTATATATAATATGTAGTAATAATAGAATTTATTTGGTAAATAATAAAATCAATTTTTTTGAATCTTTAATCCACTTGTATGAAATTTAATTAAATAAACATTAGAAAAATTAAAAATCAATTTTGTCTGCATTTAAACACATGTTTGATATGCAAATTTAATTTAATTAAACACTTGGTAAATTGTAAAATAAGTTAGTATACTAGAAATGATTTTTTTTTAGATAGTAATTGTTTGGGACCCTTATGTGTTTATAAGAATAAATTACATATGTACATAATTTATTTAGTTTAATTACCCTTAGGGTAACTTGATAAATAAATAAATTAATTAATTAGTTACATAGAAACTTAATGTTATTTGTAAATTGAATTTGTTTGTAAATTAAATTGTCATTAATAAATTAATTTTAGTCATTTGATAAATTTCACTTAATTTAATTTAGCAACCCCATAGATAGGAAGTATTTGTGTATGAAAATTATTTATAAATAACAACCTATATTTGAATTATTTACATGTGTAAGTCTAGAAATTGCATTTTAGGTAAGAGGTTTAACAAATGAATAATAAACAAAACTTTTAGAAACATTAGTAAAGAACTGGTACTTGAATTAATGAGGTTAGATCAAACGTAAAAAGTGCCTAGCACCTTCCTCTTTCCAAACCTAAACGTTGAGTTATAGTGATGACAGTTGTGGAACCTTTGCGATGAGTGAGTTACCACCCATGGGCCTATAAAAAATTAAGTGCATCAATCAAGTCCTTTTAATTGTCCCTTCGGAAATTAATGTCTCAATCAAATGTCCCTTAGGAAAAACAATGGATATGTTCTGGTTATTAATTGGGTGGCAACTCCTATTTATCTATGCCTTTGTGGTATAAATCTTAGTACCGTGATAGTATTATGGAAAGACGATGCTTACAACGGATTCAATATTATTAAAATTATATAAATTACATATTTAAGAAATATTGTCTAAGGAGGCGATACTTAAGTGAGACTAATGTGATTCTACCATTTTTCTTGAGCATTATCTAGTGCACTTTATGCGATTCTAGTAAATGATCTTTGGCCTCATGTCACATGACGTCTATATATATATATATATATATATATATATATATATATATATATATATATATATATTAATTGAATAATTGAACTAATCGTGTCACTTCGGGTCGCTTCTTATTTGATTTAATTACAAACCCAAATCAATTTAAAGAACCGACCAGTTTTATTGATTAAGTGTTTGTATACCTTTCTTTAAGAAATTTCCATTTTTAAGTTATCACCTTAAAATGGTCACCTATGGCTGACCCTTATGAATTAATTTTAAATAATTTGTAAAATTAAGAATTAATTTAATAATTTATATGACTCAATATAAATTAATCCGTTTAAGTTGAGACTTCAAAATTAAATAAATAAATATTAATTTTTTAAAAAAAGAATAAAATTTTCACTCAAAACAACTTGCAAATTGATCAAAATCTAACTTGAAATCTTTAATTTATAGTCAGTAATCTGAACTCAGAATATCCTAATTCAAATTTGCCAAGAAAAAAAAAATAAGATTTAAGATGAATCACAATTTAAAATAATGAAAATCTAAACAACCAAGCCCGCCCAGTTGATTTACCACCTCAAATAAAATTTAAGTCAAGGGTTAAAAACCATCAACGTTTAACAATATTTTATAAAAATATGCATATAAAATTCCCATAATATAGCTTATAAATTAAGATGTTAAAAAAAATTAGTATTTGGAAAATAGACATGTAGAATAGTTATACTTAGGTACTGTTGATAATAAATTTTGCACTATATATATTAATTAAATTAGATTGACATTAATCAGAAGCTAATAAATAAATTAAATAAACAAAATAACGACTTTTTATGTATATATAAAATAAAATTTTAATTAACACACTAGTAATTAAGCCGTAAGCCGTGTGCAATGGGCATGCAGTTGAGCAGAAGGCGCAGGGAAACAAGCGTCGATAATAGCTGAGAGACTGATTTTTCTATGTGGAAATTGACTTTTTACAGCATAGGGACATTATATATTTATACAAATGTTGAAAGTGATCCAATTCACACATAAAAATTGTCCCATCACTCCATTCTTTAGTTTTATTAAGTTCTCATCATACATCCAAATGGCTTCCAAAGCAATACTTGTTCTTCTTCTTCATATCGTTAGTACCGCTGCTGATATGTCTGGTGATGGTCGCCGGCGGAAGCTTGAGGAGGAGCATGGAATGAGATTCGATTTTTCATTCAGTAGTGGGTTCGAAATTGGTTATGTGTTTTCTTTAGTTTCAATAGTAACCATTTTTATGTCGTATTGTGTTCCCTGGCCTGATATCAAGCAGATAAACAAGACGAAGAAAAACATGATGAATACTCCTTCACTCATGACTTTGTTAATGGCCAGGCCTCAAATTCTTGGAGAAAAGATGAAAAACAGGTCTCTCTCTCTCTCTCTCTCTCATTTATGGTGCTTGTGAGTTGCTTGGACGGTGTGGCTTTTCTTTCTTGGATTTGCTTTTAATGGGCATTATAAATCTTTTGGTTGCAGAAGTCTTCAACACTTTGTTGTAAATTGCCAATACCTGGGCGAACCCAACTCAAATATTTTATGGCTCTTAGATCATTTGAGCTCCAATACAACTGTTGACTTTGAGCTTAGACAGATTTTAGTTCAGTATTTTTTTTTATTGGGTTTTGAATCGTCACTAATAAAACATTACCATATTAGGATATAAGAGATTTCAATCCAAATCTCAACTTTTTATAACCTTAAGGATTGTGAATAAACCAACCAAATTAAACATCATTGGTATTTCGAACATACTCCTCTCTAATCTGTTTGGGATTGTTCATGGAAAAAACAAAAAAAAAAAAAAAAGTCTCTGTTGGGCTTAGATCCATTTAACTAAGATTGAAACTTTAGACCCATTTATTAAATAAGTATAATAAATTTTTATTTTTCATTAATTGGCTCCTCAAAATTTCTCTGAGCTTTATCAATGTATAATTTATATATTATAATTTCAATTCAAACATTAAAATTTTTTAGTTGTAATTAAATAAGTACAAAGTTTAATTAAAAATTAATTATTTAAATTTTTTTATTTATAAATTAAAATTTGACTATCAATAAAAATTAAATATAAGTTAATCTAATAATTTTCTTTATCTTTTTTCTTATTTTACTTTCTCTTCTCTATTTTGTTTTAATTAAAAAATTATTTTATTTATATATGTACAAATAAATAAAATTAGTAATCTCAGCTTTCATACAAATTTTAGATTGATATATCATCTTAAATATACATTTATGTTTGTATGATATATTTACTTCATTATTTAACTAATATCCAATTTTTCATGTCTCTTTAATTTTAATGATTATTTTTTTAATTTTGTGCTATTATATCGTATAATCTAGTTATTTGGGGTTTATATTTATTTTTTGGCTTTTGAATATATGAATTTTATGCAAAAATTTGATGTAAAGTTGACCATTTTTATTTTTTCAATAATATAATTCATATTATGAAGTTTTATGAAAATCAAAATACAATTTTGCAATACTTATCTTAATCATAGAGATTTTATAACAAATTTTTTAATCGACAAATAATTTTTATAGTTTGATATTTTATGTTATATTTATTTATCATATATTTTATACACTCTATATATCTGTATGTGCGTGTGTGAAAATATTTTATTAATGTATTACAATTTGCAATCGGCCCTCCAATTATAATTTTCTGACACTGCCACTTTCCACATATTTATATCTTGGACATAATGGATTAAGTCTAAGTAAGCTTTCTCATTGTTTGAGTTATCATAGTAGAAGAAATTAATTAAACAAATTAAGACATCAGTGATTTCCCGTTGATTGTCATAAGTGATTTCATTCACAGATATCAGACTTCGAGAAGTTGATTACGAGAATGAGTTTTATGGCTCTAAATAATGCAACTGACTCTTTTGACAAACACAATTTGATTGGCTTTGGAAAGAAGGGGAAATTGTACAAAGCAAGAATTCCTTATGATCGTTTAGCAGCAGTTAAAAGGTTATATAATTCTCAGTATCTGGTAAAATAATTCTTCTCTGAGCTAATGATTCTAGGTAGGTATAAGCATATTAACATAGTTAATTCCCCTTTTGGGTTTCTATATGGAATCAAGTGAAAGGCTTCTTGTGTACAAATATATGCCAAATGGGAACCTTTACAATTGGTTGCACCCCAGGAATAATAATACTAAGATCTTGGACTTCCATTTAAGGATTAAAATAGCAATACGTTTAGCTAGAGGCTTGGCATGGCTCCACCATAACAATTTCCTTATAATTCATGGTAATTTGAGTTCTAGTTGTATCTTGCTTAATAGAAACTTCGAACCCAAGATATCAAATTTTGGAGGAGCTATAGTCTTTTCCAAAAGTGGGTCGAAAGAATTGCATTTGATTTAGAGTGATGTCTATAAATATGGAGTTCTTCTCCTCGAGCTACTTCTAGGGCAAGATTTTTACATGCCAAAGGAGACTGTCAAAGAACGAATCTCTCATCCTTCCACAACCATTGACACTCTCTATCGTGTTGTTGATAAGTCTCTTATTGGTAGAGGAGATGATGCCAAAATTTTTGGTCTTCTTGATATTGCACGTAATTGTGTTGAGCCACTTCCAGATGAAAGACCTACAATGCTTCAAGTCTACAAAATGCTAATAGATGTCAAGAAAATAAATAATGGCTTTGAAGATTAATCAGAGACATCAAGTCAAACTGATACTGCCCCTACTGGTTTTAGCGATGATAATATTGAGCTTGAGATAATAAAGATATAAAGGACAGGGTTATATTGGAAGTTTGGATATTGGTGTCACCACATTCATGTGTGGATGTATATATTTTTAAATTATCACATTAAAATTTGATATGAAATCTTGATAATGTGATTATTTAATTCATTTATATAAGATAAATTATTCTAATGTTAATTTATTTTTGCAATGACTTTCATTAATATATGCAGTTATAAAATTTTAATTTGTCACAATATGGTTCAATGAGAATTATAATCTTTTTACTAAGAGCTTGAGTTGTTAGCATTCTCTAATAGTGATTGGGCTAATTGCAGTGAGACGAGAAAATCCTTAACTTAATTCTGTGCATTCATTGGCCAATCTTTGATTAGTCGGAAGTCAGAGAAGTAGTCTATAGTGCCTAAAAGTTCTTTGAGGCAAAATATAAATCTATGGCAGCAATAGTATCAAAAGTTATTTGGCTAATTTCTCTCCTGGCATATTTTAAAGTTAAAGTTCCTGAACTTGTAATGATGCTTGGAATTATAAAACCAAAACACATAAGTACAATAAAGCAAGTGGCAGATTTGTTTTCTAAAGCTCTACATCTTGTTCAATTCAAGCATTTTTTGAGCAAGTTGAACATTAGTAATATATATGTTCAATTTAAGGGGGAGAAGCAAAGAGACTAGGAGAAAGGTTGAAGTACTGCATAAAGCTATTTATTTTTAGCTAGCAGATTGAGTTAACTAATTTTAATCAATTGAGTTTGTTGTAGTAGTCAATATCAGAGTGTAACGCCCTTATCATAGGTAGTCCGTACATTTTACTGTTCCAATGATTAATGTCTGTTCGGACAGTTAAAATGTCTGATGAAACTACACCTAGACTATAGTGAAAAGGCATAAATTAAAGAAATAAATGTTAAGAAAATATAGAAAAAATATAGAGAAAAATAAATTAAAATTTAGATAATTTATAAATTAGTACAAAAATAATAAAAATAACCCAATATGCACTGCTAAAGGCATTTTAGTCATTTCACCCCCAAAGGTGAATTTTGACCTAAATGTCAAATTAAAAATTTAGAGAATTAAAATAATTAGTATGAATTAAAACTTCATAAATTGAATTAGAAAAGAAAGAAGAAGAAAAGAAAAGAAAAGAAAAGAAAGGAAAAGAAAAGAAAAGAAAGGAAAAGAAAAGAAAAGAAAAGCTTATGAAAATTTAAAACAATTTAAGTACACACACACACATATATATATATATATATATAGCCATAAGAGACAAAAAGCCACCAAACACCATCTTCTTCTCCACTCTTTCTCTCTCTCTCCCTCATATTGCCGCCACCCTTGGTCCCTCATTTCCTCCATTATTGTCAAGCTTCCAAGCTTGATTTCCCAGGCTTCCACACACCAAAACCATAGCCCACTTCACAAAAAATACTCCCCACACCCTAAGGAAGTTATAGACACCCATTGGAAGCAAGAAAATTGAAGTTAGGGAAGCTCAAGTAAGGTTAGTGCACTAATCCCTTTTCTTCTCTTTATTAAACATGAAAAGCATGTTTAGCCAAGCATAAATATCATTAAAACAAAAAGAAAATCTTGAGGAAAGAACCCTTGAATTTTCGGCAGCCATGGAACTTGATGCTTGTTGTTTTTAAGTGATGAAAAATGGTTCCAAGAGAATGTGTGATGAGTTAAAATGTTTGGGTGTTTGATTGTGTAGTGTTTGTGAAAATTTAAAACTTTGAAAACTAGGGTTTGTGCAAATGCTTGAGGACTTGGTGTAAATGTTGAAATTGACCTATTGAGTTGAGATTGTTGCTTATAGAAGTGTATTGCATGCAAATTGAAGTAAGGAATTTGAAGGAATTGAGATATTGGGAGTGTTCAATTTTCTGCAGGTTTAGACTCAATGAGTCCAGTGGGTTTATTGACCCATAACTGAAAATGTGTGACTCCAATTGGTATGAGTCTAATTGGAGATAAAAATAGACTCAAAATAGCCCATTTTTCATGTAGACACCATGCCCAAATTTTGCCAAAATCATGACCATTTCTCTGCCCAAACCCGGATGACCAAACACTGAAACCTAGAAAATGACCAAATAAATGGTACGTGTTGATTCGGTCATAACTCTCTCTATACTAGTCCAAATGACCTAAAATTTATATCAATGGAAAGCTTAGACATAAGGCTACACTTTTCATGAAGATCACTTGACCCAGTTTTGCTTTTAACCAAGTCAAATTGTTAGCACAATTTGGATCACTAAAACTGCTAACCCATAAATTGTTCAAAATACTGTTCTTTGGTATGCTTGACCAGTTTTGGCAAAAATGCCATAACTTGGTCTCCAAAGCTGCAAATTGAGTGAAAGTAGTGCCAAAAGTTTTATAAGACATAGCACAACAATTTTTATGTTTTGACCAAGCTCTAGAAACCATTGCATCCTGGGGAAAATATTAGCCAAAATTAGGAATTAAAATCTGGAAAATGTTAAGTGGAACCAAGAATGTCATTTGATACCCGTGTGTTCATTTGGCCATAACTCCCACTAGGAAATTCCATTTGAGATGTGCCAATATGATCTAGAAACATAATACTTAGGGCTACAATATTGATTTAGACACCTTTGCCAAATTCTAAGTGTAAAGACCCTAAAAAGAGGGTCAAATATACTGCCCTGAAGTTTGGTTATTGCCTTTATAGAATTGAGAGTCCAGGTCAATACATTGACTATAACTCACTATACCAAGCTTGAAAAATTATAAAATTGCACCTGGGAGTCCCTAAGACATAGAGGAACATATCTTGTGAAGGAACCTAAGTCTAAAAATGACCATAAAATGATCAAATAACAAGTCAAAGTTTATTAACCAGGAATTGTAAATTCTAGACAGCTTAGAGGCAAAGGGACTAGTTATGGTATTTTGACCATAACTTGAGCTCTTTAACCCCAAATTCAGTGATTCAAAAATTGAAATTCAAGTTTAAACATAGAGGAGCAATTGTTATGAAGGAAGTGTGACTAAATAGACATTCTAACCTAGTCAAATTCCTAGATAAAGATAATACATCAACATGAACCTAAAGAAAGGTTCATGGGAAAAATGCTATATATGATAATTAAAATACTCATAAGGATAATTAAATATTAAAAATGATATGAATATGTAAATTGGGACTAATGTCCTATTAATATGATAATGGTACTAATGAACAGTACCAGAAAATAGTAACAGTGAATAGTACTAAAATAATTAAAAATGTTTAATTGCCCATAGTATACCCAGACTTATTTATTTAGTTTGGGTAAATTGATATACCAATTAGGGACTACAGATAACAGTACTGCCTACCGAGAAAATCATGAACTGACAAAATATGTCTGGTATGATTGTTCTACAGGCTATATGCCTACTTACTAGCCATTGTGTCTGCTTTATTTCTGGCTTTACAAGCCTGACAGCGGGTCTCGTACCCGACAGCTGGCCTTGTGCCTAACAGATGTATTCTGGATAGACATATGGCTGTCTAACCAGTATACACCTGTGCATCTAGCTTTTATAATTTGTTATAAGTTTCTTGGGCACTGATAAAAATTAATTAAGACTTAAAATATAATAAGTAATCATAAAAGATCCCAATTATGTTAATTGTTTCTAAAGAGCAATAAAAACGTGAAAGACCCAGAAATCATGATTTACAGATATTAATTCAATTGTTTAATTATTGTTATTATAAATTATGCACCACTAAGTGTTATGCTTAGCGCGTTGGTTTTTCATCGCGGAGGTACTAAAGATCAGCAGCCGCCATAGTAGTGTTCGGACAGAGTTCCGACCAGATCTGCCACCGACCAGAGTCACCTCATCAGTCTTTTATATTTTGGTAGGGCTCATGTATAGACTAGTATTTTGGTTCATTATGTCTAGTCATGATGTATTTCATTTTGGACTTGTAGTTAAACTTGAGATTGAAATGAAAACTTGTAATTTATTATCTATGAATTTCCATATGAATGCAATAGATGATACTTTATTTTGAGATCTCATAAATAGTTGTGAATGATATGATAAAAGAGATTATGATAGGGAAATGTGTGAAATGAATATGGACATGTTAACAGGTGATTAGTGAAAACCCGCCAGATACTAATAAAATAGGGGAGGCTCTGTCTGGGTCTCTACAGAAATAAGATATAAAAAAAAAATTTACATATAGAATACATGTTTTAAATGACATTAAAAGTTTACAATAGATATGATAAAACAAGATAGGGTGCTTCGGCACCGAATGTGGCACTTCTTGCTTGGCTATACAGTAGACGGGTAAGGGGCGTCACATTTAGTGGTATTGGAGTAGAGGTTTAGACGGTCCTAAACCTAAATAGTTAGAAATAGATAGAGTTCATCACATGCATGGGCCTTTAAATAGAGTCGAGGTGACACTAATGCAGATCTGTTCTTTGTCTATTTTATAGGATCGATGGCATCTGATCCTTTAGAGCACGGACCTCCAAGACTGATAGAGGAGGAAGTAGAAAGTCACGCACCTACTCCTAGTCGGGGGAGAAGTGGTACTAGAGCAGAGTCATCTTGAGGTACTGTGAGTAGGGCACAGCAGGCCTTCTCTGAATAGATGACACAACTATTCCGTTAGATCACCGGAGCCATTCCTTAGCCACAGCCACCTCCACCTCCACAGCCACAGCCACAGCCACCACCACCACCACCACCACCTGTACAGCCACCTCCACCCCCATAGCCACAACCTGTACACAGATCTCCACTAGAGAGACTGCGAAAGTATGGGGTAGTTAACTTCAGAGGTAAGAGGGATGATGATCCAACAACAGCAGAGTATTGGCTGGAGAGGACAGAGAGGGTATTGCAACAGTTACACTGCACCCCAGAGCAGCAGTTGGAATGTGTTCTGTCACTGCTATAGGAGGATGCATATAGATGGTGGGTGACAGTATCTAGAGTGGTACAGCCTGCATAGATCACCTGGGAGTTCTTTCTGGCTGAATTCAGAGAGAAATACATCAGTCATGTGTACTTGGAGGCCAGAAGGAGAGAATTCCTGGCACTGAGACAGAGGCAGCTGACAGTCTCCTAATATGAGCGAGAATTCATGAGACTTAGTAGATATGCATTGGAGTTGATGCCGATAGAGGTTAATAAATGCAGAAGATTTGAGGATGGATTGAATGACAACATCAGGTTGATAGTGACATCTCACCACTTCACAGATTTCTCTCTGTTGGTAGCATCAGCCCTTGATATGGAGAGAGTCAGAAATGAAGAGCAGTCCAGAAAGGATAGGTAACGCAAGAGGGGTTCTGGATCTGGTCAGTTCGGTTCAGCAGACATAGGTAGTAAGACGCCCAAGGAGTCTCAGGGTCAGACTCAGGGTCGGGGCAAGAAACAGAAGTCTCGGTTTGCTCCAAGGAAAGGAGGAGGACAATCTGGTGCAGTTACACGGGGATCAGCCCCACCACCTACTTGTGTACATTGTGGTAAACCCCATAGAGGAGAGTGCATATTGTTGACGGGTGGATATTTTAGATGTGGGTTTGCGAATCACTTCCTGAAGGATTGTCCACAGAGGAACACTAGTGCTCCCACTGCTCCACCTCAGATAGAGAGGTCTGCCCCATTAGCATAGAGGGGTAAGAGACCTGCGAGGCCTGATACAGCTGGTACATCACATAGGCCTACTGTAGAGATAGTGTAGAGGCAGGAGACTAGGGTAGCACCACGTGCTTATACTATGAGAGCTCGAGATGAGCTAAAACCAACTGATGTCATTAGAGGTACATTTTCTTGTATCACACCTTCATATGTGTGTATCACACCACCAGTTGATAGAAGGGTACAAGTAGAGAAGCTAGAGGAGGACATACAAGTCACAAACCCTTTAGGCCATAGTGTCATGGTGAAAAAGGTCTATAACGGTTATCCTCTGAAAATATAAGAGTATGAGTTTTTAGCTGACTTGATTGAGCTACCATTCTATGAGTTTAATGTGATATTAGGTATGGACTGGTTATCACATCATTGGGCGATGGTAGATTGTTAGCTAAAGAAGATGTCACTACAGACAGTAGATGGGGATGAGGTTACAGTCGTGGGAGAAGGAACGGGTTGTCTTTCCACCATCATATCAGCCACAACAGCCAGGAGATTGATAAGAAAGGGCTGTGAGGCTTTCTTAGCACATGTGGTTGACACCAGGAGGACTAGCCCAAGCAAGCAGGAGATCCCCACTGTATGTGATTTTTCGTGTCACACCCTACCCCTCTGTAAGGCATAACATGATCCCGTAGTATACCTAATGAATTAGCAACTCCGTCTACTGATAACCCATTAAATACACTACAAGGGATTTTAAAAAAAAAACTTTTCTTACTTCTTTTACAGTGGTGAGCACTATTTACAGGTGTTAAAGACTTTGGTGAACTGAAGTGAAATAACTAACTCATTTGATTTATTTAGAATTTCTATAAAATTTTTGGCAAAGTGCCCTCTGTATTTTGGATAAAACAGTTCTTCAGAAAACCTGTAAAAGCACTTCTATAATTTTCCAAATCTCAACTTCAATACATTTCTCAACACAACCATTCATCAACTCAATTCCATAGAAATTTTTCAAAGTCTGAGATAAGGAAATATAATACAACTTTTACAATCCAAAACACTCATAATTAATTTACAACTTCAAGTACAATTTAATTTACAACTGCTCAAAACCAAATACAATATGTACATACAGTGTCATACATTACAGTACAAAAAGCAAAAGCGGTATACTCAATATACTGTAATCCCTATTTGGATGTATATGCACTAGTCTGTATACTGTCTATCTCTCTACTGCGACAAAGAATAAAGCTATCATTTGAGACAATGTCTCGATGGTGCACAACATTAACCAAATCCAATTTAAATCACAATTAATAAGTCATGTAAATATTGTATACTTAAAATCATAATTAAATTCAAGACAATAATTGTCAACAAGAATTTAAAATCCATTTATAAAAATAACAATAATTTTAAATAAGTAAGATAATGTTTTAATTAAAAAGACAGTATATGTCAATGAGAGTTTAAATACATTTCACAATCTCAGAATACACATGAATAAATCACACAGCTTAATCATGATCCATAATTCAATTCATCCCAAAAGCCGATGGCTAATGAGGTATTCAATTCATCCCAAAAGTCGATGACTAATGAGGAATAACATGGCTAGCTAGCAAAAATATGAGTACTCATTCTATTCGTCCTCAACAGGCACACACCTCAACACTTCAGCCAGAGAGGGAATTCAATTCATACCACTAGACAAGCTAGAGAGTAATACTATCAATGTACATGATAGCTGTGGTTTCAAACCATTTACAGTGCTTTTCAATCAATAAGTATCCATCAATGTCGTTCAAATAGTTTTTCACAGTTTCAAACCATTCACAATATTTTTCAATCAATAAGTGTCCATCAAACACATTTCCACAATTTAAAACAATGATATACAAATAGTCAATATTTATTTCCATTGAAAAAAATTCAAAAGAAACAGTTGTTGTGCACAAACCTCTGATATTTGTCTCCTGGTCTTGACTCAGTATTTCTTTCCCTTTTCTTTGAGTCCTTGTTAGCGAAACACACAATTTGAAGTGTTTGATACCAAATTAAACTATCTCTATCGATGGGGTTTGGTAAATAATGCACTGAACTCAATTATTCACTAAGTCACCTAATATACCGACCCTCGATGCGTTTTAGGTAAATTAGGTTTTAGTGTCGTTAATATGTCACATTCGATAGGGTTTTAGGTTTGGTATGTTTTACCAAAGTCATTTCCTCGCTTAGTGCATTTTAATGCAAATTGCTGGATTCCGGAACACTGGTTTGACCTAACCGGACGATCTAGTTCCTCGGTTTTGGTCTCAGTCGAAACTACAAACTTGTAGATCTAGGTCTTATTGCACGCGGTGCAAAATTTCAGGTCAATCCGAGTTAAGTAGACCAAGTTATGGTCATTACACTATTGCTGGTCAAGTGGTACCATTTTAGGTCAATTTTAGGTCAAATTGGTCAATTCTGGTTCGGCCAGTTTTTGGACCCGAACTTGTGCAAGTTGTTTGACTTGCTTATGGTCATTTCTGGGCTTTGGTGTCTTCATAAGACTTGTAGGTATGGATCTTAACTATTCTTGGTCAAAATTTCAGGTCAATTGGACCTGGTTTGAGTGAGTTATGGCCTAAACACTCACTGCTGCCCAATTGGTCATTTTTCAGGTCCTAATTGCACCTAATCCGAATTGGTCATTTTTAGGTCACCTTGCAAGCAGAATTTTGGCATGGTTTCTCAATGAAAGTTGGCACATTTTGTGCCTAGTTTCACCTCAAATTGGTCTCATACCAATTGAGGTTACACATTCAAGGTTATAGGCTAAAATATACACTGCCCTCAATATGCAATTCACACCCCAACTTCAAACACATTATTTACCTTGCAAGGTTTACTTCCATACCCTATCAAACTGTTTTGGCACATTACCAAAACATTTTCTACATTACATAAGCATTATTTTGGGCAGATTCCAATCACCCTCAACACACCAAATAGCATTCACAATTACAATTTCTAATTACCATTACAAACACACCTAAACATTACAAACCTTACATACACTTTACAACATTAATTTACATACATATCATCAATCCTTTTAGGTCAATATTCTGCCCACACTTCCTTCAATATACACCATCACTCAAGTATCCACAAGCTGCCACAAACCATTCTTCAACATTACATTGCCGTACCAATATACAATTTCCCATCCAATTGCATAAATCACCATATAAACATGAAGTAAATCACTAGGTTACTAAATCACCATGATCAACATTATTTCTCATCAATTATATGCATATTAAATCATCAAAAACGTGACCCCATGGCTGTCCAAAATGGAAACAACAATAACCCTTCAAACTCAAAATTTTCCTTCACCAAACTAACACCCATAACATAAACATGAACTTTAACAAAGGATTTCTCAAAAATGCAAACTTACCTTTATTTGTAACTTGCTAAACCTTCACCAAACTTCCCAAAATTGGTATCAATATCTTCCTTGTGATGTGTAGACAAATTTTAGTGAAGAACACTAAGTGATTTGAGTTGGAATGAAGGGAGTTAAGAGAGCTTAAGTGAAACGGCCATGGATGTTTTCTCTCACCATCAATTCGGCATATTTGATGGAATGGAGAAGATGAACTATCTGGTGGGTTTAGTGGACTTACACCTGCCATATCCTATAGTGGTCCACTAAGAAGAATTAAATCATATATTAAGTTACTTTCCCATAATCCACATTTAACCCATGATTTCCACTATTTATTTTAGGTACCACCAAATTAATTTTTCATTTCATTTTCTAAGTGTAATACTATTTATTTTTAATGGACATTTAGGTCAAAAGACACTTCGGGATGTCAAATGACCATAATGTCCCTGTTCGGGTGGCTTTCCCGATTTTTCGGTAACACCGTATTTTGTCTGTTTTTCGATTTCTCACTTTTCTTTGTACTAATTATTTAATTTTTCTTTAATCTTTCTAATGAGATTTATACTTCAACAATGGTCTATTTAAGTCCTAAAAATGTTTCCCAGGGTTCCCCGCAGTCCAGGGCTAGTCAACGGTCCACGCCGTGACTTCAGTCTGATCACCCATCGCTAGGTTTCAGCTCACTTACTCGGTTACATTTCTTTGCTATGATTTTCCTTTGTTTTTCTTTTCTTGTATTTCATTATTTTATGTCTCCTCACTCATATTGAAGTACGGTTCTAGGCATCCTAGCTGTCCAGGACAAAGACAGTCACCGAATGCATAACGCACTCACCGAACTTAGGGTGTTACAATTCTCCCCCTTTAAATAAATTTCGTCTCGAAATTTTACACGGCATTAGTCTCTGAACAGTGTGGGTCTTTGTCTCCTCATATCCTCTTCACGTTCCCAAGTTGCTTCTGGCTGAATGATGGTTCCACAAAGACTTTAACCAGTGTATCTGTTTGTTCCTCACCGCTTCACCTCATATGCCGAATTTTTATGGGTTCTTCCTCATATGAGAGGTCTGATTTACTTCAATCTCTTCAATTGTTAGTACATGAGATGGGTCGACACTGTACCTCCTTAACATGGACACATGGAAGACACTGTATCCTTGCTAGCTCTGGAGGTAATGCCAACCGGTATGCTAAAGGACCCACTCTTTCCAGAACTTCATATGGTCCGATGAAACGAGGACTTAGTTTCCCCTTTCTGCCAAATCTCATAATCCTCTTCCAAGGAGAAACTTTGAGGAATACCTTATCACCCACTGCATACTCAATATCTCTTCTCTTCAGATCAACATAGGACTTAGCGGTCGATGCAGCCTTGAGTCTATCTCTGATCAATCTGATCTTTTCCTCTGTCTGCTGGACAATTTCTGGTCCAATCATCTTCCTTTCACCTACTTCATCCCAATATAAGGGAGTTCTACACTTTCTGCCATACAAAGCTTCATATGGAGGCATTCCTATGCTTGATTGGTAGCTGTTGTTATAAGCAAACTCAATCAAAGGCAAGTGTGTATCCCAACTACCTTCAAATTCAATCACACAAGCCCGTAGCATATCCTCCAATATCTGAATAACCCTCTCAGACTGGCCATCTGTCTGTGGGTGGAATGCTGTGCTGAAGTTCAATCTAGTTCCTAGGGCTCTCTAAAGACTACCCCAGAATCTAGAAGTGAACCTAGGATCTCTGTCAGACACAATTGATACTGGCACTCCATGCAATTTTACAATCTCATATATGTACAATCTGGCCAATCTTTCCAGGCTATAGTCCATCCGAACTGGCAAAAAGTGAGCAGACTTAGTCAATCTGTCAACTATAACCCATACTGCATCATGACTACTCTGTGTCCTTGGAAGTCCTGTAACAAAATCCATAGTTATTCGTTCCCATTTTCACTCTGGTACTGACAAAGGATGTAACAAACCAGCTGGAACTTGATGCTCTGCCTTTACTTGCTGACAAGTTAGGCATTTGGAAACGAATTCAGCTATATCTCTTTTCATGCCCATCCACCAGTAATGCTCTTTCAGCCCTCTGTACATTTTAGTTCCACCAGGGTGCATAGCAAATGGAGACTCATGTGCTTCCTTCATAATGATCTGTCTCAGTTCCACATCACTAGGAACGCACATTCTGCCCTGATGTAGCAATAAACCATCATCTCTCACAGAGAATTCAGGTTTCTTGCCCTGCTGAACTTCTTTCAGCAGCTTCTGATATTTTTCATCACTGCTGCGACCATTCGATCGATCTGATCAATCAACACTGGCTGTACATGCCATGCAACTACTGTCTGTCCCTCATCATCAACCTCTAAACTGGCATGCTGTGCTTTCAATTCATACCCCATGGACAAAGGAGAAACTCTGAGACTTGCCATAGTCTTGCGACTTAAGGCGTCAGCCACCACATTTGCTTTTCCTGGCTGATAGTCTATTAAGCAATCATAATCTTTGATGAGTTCTAACCATCTCCTCTGCCTCAAATTCAATTCCTTCTGGGTGCCTAAGTACTTCAAGCTCTTGTGATCTGTGTAAATGTAGCATTTCTCCCCATACAAATAGTGTCTCGGATCTTGAGCAAAAACAATAGCTAACTCGGATCATGTGTTGGGTAGTTCCTCTCATGCGGTTTCGGTGGCGTGATGCATAAGCAATGACATTCGATCTTGCATCGATACACAGCCTAACCCATTGTGAGAAGCATCACTATAAAGCGTGTATTCTTTACGGAGTAGGTAAAGTGAGAGCTGAGCTTGATTAAGCACCTCTTCAACTCATCAAAACTCTGCTGACATTTATCAGTCCACTGAAATTTTACATCTTTTCGAAGCAGCTTGGTTAGTGGAGAAGATAACATAGAGAATCCCTTCATAAACCGACGGTAATATCCAGCTAAGCCCAGAAAACTGCGAATTTCTGTGATGTTCCTGGGCGGCTTCCAATTAAGGATAGCTTCTACCTTCTTTGGAATCTACCTTGATCCCTTGGTGACACAACATGTCCCAAAAAGGAGATTTCCTTCACCAAAATTCACATTTCGACAATTTGGCGTACAAGCTGTTTCTCCTTAAAGTCTGCAGTACAATCATGAGATGTCTATCATGCTCCTCTGCACTCCTCGAGTATATCAAAATGTCATCAATAAACACTACCACAAATTGATCAAGATATGGTCTGAAGATAGTGTTCATCAGATCCATAAAAGCAGCTGGAGCATTTGTTAACCCGAATGGCATTACTAGAAACTCATAGTGGCCATACCGAGTTCTGAAAGCAGTTTTTGGGATACTCTGCTCTTGCACCTTCAACTGATGATAACCAGATCGCAAATCAATTTTGGAGAATACTGCTGCACCCTTCAACTGATCGAACAGATCATCAATGCGAGGCAATGGATATCTGTTCTTTATTGTCACCCTATTCAACTGCCTGTAGTCAATGCATAAGCGGAGAGTACCATCCTTCTTCTTAACAAACAACACTGGTGCTCCCCAAGGTGACACACTAGGGCGGATGAAGCCCTTTTCAAGTAATTCTTGTAACTGTATCTTCAGCTCCTTCAACTCTGCTGGTGCCATTCTGTATGGCGTTATGGAGATTGGATCCACACCAGGCAGAACATTAATTTCAAACTGCACTTCTCTTTCCGGAGGTAATCCTGGCAATTCATCAGGAAACACGTCTGGAAAGTCATGTACTGTAGGGATGTCCTTCAATGCTGGACTCCCCACTTGGGTGTCTACCACATGTGCCAAGTATGCTTCACACCCTTTTCTGATCATTTTTCTGGCTAGTGCAGCCGAAATGATGTTGGATGGCAATAGCTGCCTCTCCCCTTGTATTACCACATCACTGTACTGAGGGAGACCAAAAGTGACTGTCTTCAGCCTACAGTCAATCATGGCATGATGTCTAGCTAACCAATCCATGCCCAAGATGATATCATAATCTCTGAAGGGCATTTCAATGAAATCAGACAGGAAAGTGTGTCCTTGGATCACCAAAGGGCAATCTCTATACATCCTATTAACTCGACCTCTGTCTAGCGGACTTGTTACTAGCACCTCAAAGTCCATTTTTGTACATGGAACAGCAATGCAATCAATGATGCTAGCACTCACATAAGAATGGGTAGAACCCGGATCAAATAGCACAAATACATTCTGGTTAAAAGTTGAGAAGGTACCAGCCACAACATCAGATGTCTCTGCCTCTTCTCTCTGTCTCATGGCATAGACTCTGACTGGAGCACTGTCTTGTTCTGACTGTTTTACTGTGCCTTGGCTGCCTGCTGGGTTACCTCTACCCCTGCCTCTACCTCTGCTAGGTGGTTGTGAGCTTCTGGTGACAGGGCTCGAATCGACCTTCTGCATGGTAGGAGGTGGTCTAACTCTGCGACTACTGGTGCAGTCCTTGGCAAAGTGTCCGGTGCCTCCACAGTTATAACAGGCTCCAATAGCCTTGTAACAGATTCCACCATGATTCTTTCCACAAGTTTCACATTGGCGGGGAGGGTAGGAACTTCTGGTACTCTGCTGACCAGATAGGGGAGGTCTCTGTCCTGAATGTCTTCCCCTACCAGATTTCTTGCCACCTCTGCCATGTCCCCATAGTTCTTCCTCTTTCCAAGATGACCACCTGGAACTCGATCTCTTGATTTTCCCTCTTTCTCTGTCTTCTCTGACCTCTTCTTCTCAGGATTAGTCTCAAACTCAACTCTTTCCAACTCTAGGGCTTGAGAAACAAGTTCAGAGAAGTTAGTGTGTTTGAAGCCGAGCACTTGTACTCTGATACTGGGCTTCAAGCCAGTTTCAAACCTCTTGCATCTCTCCTGTGGTAGAGAGTAGACTCACCGTATAATGGCTAAGGCGGAAAATTCTCTTTCATACTCACCACCGACCGCCTCTGTTTCAAACTTAAGAATTCTTGTAGCTCGGTCTACATAAGCATCGAGGATGTATTTCTGCGAATTCCCGAGGAAGTCATTCCAGTCAAGATCAGCAGTTCTACTGCATCGTGGGGAATGGTTTTCCACCAGTCATAAGCATCCCCTTGTAGTAAGGATACTGAGTATTCAAGTCTGAGCTCCTCTGTACAATGAAGTTTCTTGAACACCCTATCCATCCTCTCTAACCATTGTTCAGCTTCTATAGGATCTACTGTCCTTAAACTCAGAGCCCCATACTTCATCAATTTATCATCGCCTTGTAGGAGACTGTGGTTGTACCACGGTGTCCGAATTGGGACTTGAGTAGGCGCATTACGACCATTTGTTGGAATATTGCAGACCATCTTTGAGCGAATCGAGCGAGGAACTGCATGATCGCAGGTAGTCTTCTTGAACCACTGACATTTTGTACAGCTGGGGCATCCCCTTGCACCTCAGCCTCAATAGATCGATCATTGACGATCACCCTCTTCCATATTCAATGCGAGGATCTTAGCTTTCTGAACAATAACACAAGAATATTCACTCGTTAGTGCATATTTATCTTGTAATGTCTTGTATGTATCAAACAATGATATTGAGCAGTTGTACTATGCAAAAAGAACATTCAAATAACAGGTGAAAACGGAATTTAAAAACTTTGCTCTGATACCACTAAAACATGTCACACCCTACCCCTCTGTAAGGCATAACATGATCCCGTAGTATACCTAATGAATTACCAACTCCGTCTACTGATAACCCATTAAATACACTACAAGGGATTTAAAAAAAAAACTTTTCTTACTTCTTTTACAGTGGTGAGCACTATTTACAGGTGTTAAAGACTTTGGTGAACTGAAGTGAAATAACTAACTCATTTGATTTATTTAGAATTTCTATAAAATTTTTGGCAAAGTGCCCTTTGTATTTTGGATAAAACAGTTCTTCAGAAAACCTGTAAAAGCACTTCTATAATTTTCCAAATCTCAACTTCAATACATTTCTCAACACAACAATTCATCAACTCAATTCCATAGAAATTTTTCAAAGTCTGAGATAAGGAAATATAATACAACTTTTACAATCCAAAACACTCATAATTAATTTACAACTTCAAGTACAATTTAATTTACAACTGCTCAAAACCAAATACAATATGTACATACAGTGTCATACATTACAGTACAAAAAGCAAAAGCGGTATACTCAATATACCAGGTAATCCCTCGCTGGATGTATATGCAGCCTAGTCTGTTTACTGTCTATCTCTCTACTGCGGCAAAGAATAAAGCTATCGCTGAGACAATGTCTCAGTGGTGCACAACATTAACCAAATCCAATTTAAATCACAATTCATAAGTCATGTAAATAGTGGATACTTAAAATCATAATTAAATTCAAGACAATAATTGTCAACAAGAATTTAAACTCCATTTCTCAATATCACAATAATTTTCCATAAGTCAGATCAGGTTTGAATTCAAAAGACAGTATATGTCAATGAGAGTTTAAATCCATTTCACAATCTCACAATACACATCAATAAATCACACACAGCTTAATCATGATCCATAATTCAATTCATCCCAAAAGCCGATGGCTAATGAGGTATTCAATTCATCCCAAAAGTCGATGACTAATGAGGAATAACATGGCTAGCTAGCAAAAATATGAGTACTCATTCTATTCGTCCTCAACAGGCACACACCTCAACACTTCAGCCAGAGAGGGAATTCAATTCATCCCACTAGACAAGCTAGAGAGGAATACAATTAATATACATGATAGCTATGGTTTCAAACCAT
The DNA here is from genome assembly GCF_030052815.1 of Hevea brasiliensis. Classification (NCBI taxonomy): domain Eukaryota; kingdom Viridiplantae; phylum Streptophyta; class Magnoliopsida; order Malpighiales; family Euphorbiaceae; genus Hevea; species Hevea brasiliensis. The sequence goes on from NC_079494.1 coordinate 99,110,901, forward strand.
TTACAGTGCTTTTCAATCAATAAGTATCCATCAATGTCGTTCAAATAGTTTTTCACAGTTTCAAACCATTCACAATATTTTTCAATCAATAAGTGTCCATCAAACACATTTCCACAATTTAAAACAATGATATACAAATAGTCAATATTTATTTCCATTGAAAAAAATTCAAAAGAAACAGTTGTTGTGCACAAACCTCTGATATTTGTCTCCCGGTCTTGACTCAGTATTTTTTTCCCTTTTGCTGAGTCCTTGTTAACTGAGAAACACAATTTGAAGTGTTTCAGTACCAAATTAAACTATCTCTATCGATGGGGTTTGGTAAATAATGCACTGAACTCAATTATTCACTAAGTCACCTAATATACCGACCCTCGATGCGTTTTAGGTAAATTAGGTTTTAGTGTCGTTAATATGTCACATTCGATAGGGTTTTAGGTTTGGTATGTTTTACCAAAGTCATTTCCTCGCTTAGTGCATTTTAATGCAAATTGCTGGATTCCGGAACACTGGTTTGACCTAACCGGACGATCTAGTTCCCTCGGTTTTCGGGTCTCGGTCGAAACTACAAACTTGTAGATCTAGGTCTTATTGCACGCGGTGCAAAATTTCAGGTCAATCCGAGTTAAGTAGACCAAGTTATGGTCATTACACTATTGCTGGTCAAGTGGTACCATTTTAGGTCAATTTTAGGTCAAATTGGTCAATTCTGGTTCGGCCAGTTTTTGGACCCGAACTTGTGCAAGTTGTTTGACTTGCTTATGGTCATTTCTGGGCTTTGGTGTCTTCATAAGACTTGTAGGTATGGGTCTTAACTATTCTTGGTCAAAATTTCAGGTCAATTGGACCTGGTTTGAGTGAGTTATGGCCTAAACACTCACTGCTGCCCAATTGGTCATTTTTCAGGTCCTAATTGCACCTAATCCGAATTGGTCATTTTTTAGGTCACCTTGCAAGCAGAATTTTGGCATGGTTTCTCAATGAAAGTTGGCACATTTTGTGCCTAGTTTCACCTCAAATTGGTCTCATACCAATTGAGGTTACACATTCAAGGTTATAGGCTAAAATATACACTGCCCTCAATATGCAATTCACACCCCAACTTCAAACACATTATTTACCTTGCAAGGTTTACTTCCATACCCTATCAAACTGTTTTGGCACATTACCAAAAACATTTTCTACATTACATAAGCATTATTTTGGGCAGATTCCAATCACCCTCAACACACCAAATAGCATTCACAATTACAATTTCTAATTACCATTACAAACACACCTAAACATTACAAACCTTACATACACTTTACAACATTAATTTACATACATATCATCAATCCTTTTAGGTCAATATTCTGCCCACACTTCCTTCAATATACACCATCACTCAAGTATCCACAAGCTGCCACAAACCATTCTTCAACATTACATTGCCGTACCAATATACAATTTCCCATCCAAGTGCATAAATCACCATATAAACATGAAGTAAATCACTAGGTTACTAAATCACCATGATCAACATTATTTCTCATCAATTATATGCATATTAAATCATCAAAAACGTGACCCCATGGCTGTCCAAAATGGAAACAACAATAACCCTTCAAACTCAAAATTTTCCTTCACCAAACTAACACCCATAACATAAACATGAACTTTAACAAAGGATTTCTCAAAAATGCAAACTTACCTTTATTTGTAACTTGCTAAACCTTCACCAAACTTCCCAAAATTGGTATCAATATCTTCCTTGTGATGTGTAGACAAATTTTAGTGAAGAACACTAAGTGATTTGAGTTGGAATGAAGGGAGTTAAGAGAGCTTAAGTGAAACGGCCATGGATGTTTTCTCTCACCATCAATTCGGCATATTTGATGGAATGGAGAAGATGAACTATCTGGTGGGTTTAGTGGACTTACACCTGCCATACTTAATGTTTAATTAATCCTATAGTGGTCCACTAAGAAGAATTAAATCATATATTAAGTTACTTTCCCATAATCCACATTTAACCCATGATTTCCACTATTTATTTTAGGTACCACCAAATTAATTTTTCATTTCATTTTCTAAGTGTAATACTATTTATTTTTAATGGAAATTTAGGTCAAAAGACACTTCGGGATGTCAAATGACCATAATGCCCCTGTTCGGGTGGCTTTCCCGATTTTTCGGTAACACCGTATTTTGTCTGTTTTTCGATTTCTCACTTTTCTTTGTACTAATTATTTAATTTTTCTTTAATCTTTCTAATGAGATTTATACTTCAACAATGGTCTATTTAAGTCCTAAAAATGTTTCCCAGGGTTCCCCGCAGTCCAGGGCTAGTCAACGGTCCACGCCGTGACTTCCCGGTGCGGTCACCCATCGCTAGGTTTCCCGGCTCACTTACTCGGTTACATTTCTTTGCTATGATTTTTCCTTTGTTTTTCTTTTCTTGTATTTCATTATTTTATGTCTCCTCACTCATATTGAAGTATGGTTCTAGGCATCCTAGCTGTCCAGACAGCACTGGTCACCGGAACAGCAGAACGCACTACCGAACTTAGGGGTGTTACATTCCGGATGTGTTTCCAGAAGAGTTGCTGGGTTTGCCACCCGATAGAGAAGCAGAGTTTGCCATAGAGGTTATGCCGGGTACTGCACCGATGTCCATTGCTCCATATAGGATGGCACCTACTGAACTTAGAGAGTTAAAAGTTTAGTTACAGGTGCTACTAGACAAGGGCTTCATACGCCCTAGTGTGTCACCCTGGGGAGCACCGGTGGTATTTGTGAAGAAGAAGGATGGTACCATTCGGCTATGTATAGACTATTGGCAGCTGAATAAGGTGACTGTGAAAAACAAATACCCTTTACCTAGGGTAGATGACCTGTTTGATCAGTTGAGGGGAGCTGGAGCATTCTCTAAGATAGATCTCAGATCCGGCTATCACCAGTTGAGAGTAAAGGAGACAGATGTTCCTAAAATTGCTTTCAGGACTCAGTATGAACACTATGAGTTCCTAGTGATGCCATTTAGGCTAACAAATGCACCAGCAGCTTTCATGGACCTAATGAACTGCATCTTTCATCCCTACTTGGATCGGTTTGTTGTGGTCTTTATAGATGATATCTTGGTGTATTCTAAGAACTAGGAAGAGCATGATGAACACCTGAGACTAGTACTATAGACACTATGAGAAAAGCAGTTGTCTGCTAAGTTGTCCAAGTGTGACTTTTGGTTGGATGAGATATGCTTTCTTGGACACATTGTGTTAGCAGATGGGATCAGGGTAGATCCAATAGTTGAATGGAAGCCTCCTAGAAATGTAACGGAAGTCAGAAGCTTTTTGGGGTTAGCTGGATACTACAGGAGATTGGTGAAGGAATTTTCCCTTATAGCAGCCCTATTGACTAAGCTACTGAATAAGAATGCAAAGTTTGACTGGAATGAAAAATGTCAAACCAGCTTTGAGAAGCTGAAGGCTATACTTACAGAAGCTCCAATGTTGACACAGCTAGAGTCAGAAAAAGACTATGTGATCTACAGTGATGCCTCTCACAATGGGCTTAGGTGTGTTCTGATGTAGGAAGGAAAAATAGTTGCTGAAGGCCACATGAAAAGAACTACCTAACTCATGATCTGGAATTTGCGGCAATAATATTTGTATTGAAGATATGGAGGCATTACCTATATGGTGAGAAGTGTTACATCTACACTGATCACAAGAGTCTAAAGTACTTGCCAACTCAGAAGGAACTCAATTTGAGACAGAGGAGATGGATTGAATTCCTTAAAGACTATGACTGTGTGATCGACTACCATCCTGAAAAGGCAAATGTAGTGGCTGATGTCCTAAATAAGAAGTCCATGATGGCTTTGAGAGCATTGAATGCTCAGTTGTTTTTAGCACAGGATGGGGTACTTTTGGCTGAGATGTGTGTAAAGCCAAGTTTGTTACAGCAAATACAAGAAGCACAGTTAATGAATGAAAAGTTGCTAACGGTTATGGGCAGAACTCAAGAGGAAAAGGAGACTGATTATGAGTTGAAAGGAGATGGGTGCCTGTACTATAAAGGCAGAATATGTGTACCAAGAGATGAGGAACTGAAGAAGAATATCTTGAAAGAGGTGCACAGTAGCTTCCATGCTATGCACCCAGGAAGTACCAAGATGTACCAAGACCTGAAAACACATTATTGGTGGCCTGGAATGAAGAAAAAGATTGGTGATTTTATGACTAGATGTTTGACATGCCAGCAGGTTAAGGCTGAACATTAGGTTCCATCAGGGTTGTTGCAACCTATATCCATACTAGAGTGGAAATGGGACCGCATCACCATGGATTTTGTGACTGGGCTACCATTGACACAGAGGAAGCATGATACTATATGGGTGATTGTGGATAGATTGACCAAGTCAGCTCATTTCCTACCAGTTAGAATCGACTACTCATTAGAGAGATTAGCAGAAATTTACATAGATGAGATAGTCCGGCTATATGGAGTGCCACATCGATCATATCTAGCCGAGACCCGAGATTTACTTCAAGGTTTTGGAAGAGGCTACAGGAGTCTTTAGGCACTCGACTACACTTCAGTATGGCTTTTCATCCACAGATGGATGGACAGTCAGAACAGGTGATTCAGGTAACCCTTAGAACCTAGTAAATTATTATAGATGTTAAAAGACTACTAAAAATGACATGAATCACATGATAGGTATTGGAGGATATGTTGAGAAGCTGCATTATTGATTTTGAAGGAAGTTGGGAGAAGTATCTTCCTTTGGTAGAGTTTGCTGACAACAACAGCTACCAAGCCAACATAAAAATGGCTCTATATAAAGCATTGTATGAGAGGAGATGTAGGACTCCCTTATACTGGACAGAAATGGGTGAGGAGAAAGTAGTGGGCCCAGATTTAGTGAGACAGATAGAAGAAAAAGTGAAACTCATCAGAGACAATTTGAAAGTCCCCTCGGACAGACAGAAGTCATATGTCGACTTGAGGAGAAAGGATATAGAGTTTGAGGTTGGCGATAAGGTGTTTCTTAAGGTATTACCTTGGAAGAAAGTGCTGAGATTTGATAAGAAGGGTAAGTTGAGCCCTAGGTTTATTGGTCCATACGATGTCATTGAGCGTGTGGGTCCAGTAGCCTACAGGCAAGCTTTACCACCTGAGTTGGACAAGATCCACAGTGTATTCCATGTGTCGATGCTCAGGAGATACAGATCAGATCCTTCACATGTCATTTCAGCAGAGGAGATAATTGTGCAACTTGATTTGACATATGAAGAAGAACCAGTCAGAATCTTGGCATGAGAAGTGAAAGAACTCAGAAACAAGAGGATCCCACTAGTGAAAGTCTTGTGGAGACACCACAACACGGAAGAAGCGAAATGGGAGAGCGAGGGGATGATGAGGCAGGAGTTCCCTCAGCTCTTCACATTAGGTAAATTTCGAGGACGAAATTTCTATTAGAGGGAAAGAATTGTAATACCCTCACTATAGGTAGTCTGTACATTTTACTATTCTGATGATTAATGTTTGTTTGGACAGTCAAAATGTCTGGAATTACACCTAGACTATAGTGAGTAGGCATAAATTGAAGAAATAAATGTTAAGAAAATATAGGAAAAATGTAGAGAAAAATAAATTAAAATTTAGAGAATTTATAAATTAGTACAAAAATAATAAAAATAACCCAATATGCACTGCTAAGGGCATTTTGGTCATTTCACCCCTAAAGGTGAATTTTGACCTAAATGTCAAATTAAAAATTTAGAGAATTAAAATAATCAGTATGAATTAAAACTTTATAAATTGAATTAGAAAAGAAAGAAGAAGAAAAGAAAAGAAAAGAAAAGAAAAGAAAAGAAAAGCTTATGAAAATTTAAAACAATTTAAGTACACACACACACACACACATATATATAGCCATAAGAGACAAAAAGCCACCAAACACCATCTTCTTCTCCACTCTTTCTCTCTCTCTCCCTCATATTGCCTCCTCCCTTGGTCCCTCATTTCCTCCATTGTTGTCAAGCTTCTAAGCTTGATTTCCCAAGCTTCCACACACCAAAACCCATAGCCCACTTCACAAAAAATACTCCCCATACCCAAAGGAAGCTATAGACACCCATTGGAAGCAAGAAAATTGAAATTAGGGAAGCTCAAGTAAGGTTAGTGCACTAATCCCTTTTCTTCTCTTTATTAAACATAAAAAGCATGTTTAGCCAAGCATAAATATCATTAAAACAAAAAGAAAATCTTGAGGAAAGAACCCTTGAATTTTTGGCAGCCATGGAACTTGATGTTTGTTACTTTTAAGTGATGAAAAATGGTTCCATGAAAATGTGTGATGAGATGAAATGTTTGAGTTGAAATGTTTAGGTGTTTAATTGTGTAGTGTTTGTGAAAATTTAAAGCTTTGAAAACTAAAGTTTGTGTAAATGCTTGAGGACTTGGTGTAAATGTTGAAATTGACCTATTGAGTTGAGATTGTTGCTTATAGAAGTGTATTGCATGCAAATTGAAGTAAGGAAGTTGAAGGAATTGAGATATTGGGAGTGTTCAATTTTCTGTAGGTTTGGACTCAATGAGTCCAGTGGGTTTATTGACCCATAACTGAAAATGTATGACTCCAATTGGTATGAGGCCAATTGGAGGTGAAAATAAACTCAAAATAGCCCATTTTTCATGTAGACACCATGTTCAAATTTTGCCAAAATCATGACCAATTCTCTGCCCAAACCCGGATAACCAAACACTGAAACCCAGAAAATGACTAAATGAATAGTACGTGTTCATTTAGTCATAACTCTCTCTATACTGGTCCAAATGACCTAAAATTTATATCAATGAAAAGTTTAGACATAGGGCTACACTTTTCATGAAGACCACTTGACCCAGTTTTGCCTTTAACCAAGTCAAATTGTTAGCACAAGTTGGGTCACTAAAACTGCTAACCCAGAAATTGTCTAAAATACTGTTCCTTTGGTATGCTTGACCAGTTTTGGCAAAAATGCCATAACTTGGTCTCCAAAGCTGCAAATTGAGTGAAACTAGTGCCAAAAGTTTTATAAGACATAGAACAACAATTTTTATGTTTTGGCCAAGCTCTAGAAACCATTGCATCCTAGGGAAAATATTAGCCAAAGTTAGCAATTGAAATCTGGAAAATGTTAAGTGGAACCAGAATGCCATTTGATACCCGTGTGTTCATTTGGCCATAACTCCCACTAGGAAATTCCATTTGAGATGTGCCAATATGATATGGAAACGTGATACTTAGGGTTACAATATTGATTTAGACATTTTGCCAAATTCTAAGTGTAAAGACCCTAAAAAGAGGGTCAAACATACTGCCCTGAAGTTTGGTTATTGCCTTTATAGGATTGAGAGTCCAGGTTAATACATTAAGTATAACTCACTATACCAAGCTTGAAAAATTATGAAATTGCACCTAGGAGTCCCTAAGACATAGAGGAACATATCTTGTGAAGGAACCTAAGTCTAAAAATAACCATAAAATGATCAAATGACTAGTTAAAATTTATTGACCAGGAATTGTAAATTCTAGACAGCTTAGAGGCAAAGGGGCCAGTTATGGTATTTTGACCATAACTTGAGCTTTATAACCCCAAATTCAGTGATTCAAAAATTGAAATTCAAGTTTAAACATAGAGGAGCAATTGTTATGAAGGAAGTGTGACTAAATAGACATCCTAACCTAGTCAAATTCCTAGTTAAAGATAACACATCAACATGAACCTAAAGAAAGGTTCATGGGAAAAATACTATATATGATAATTAAAATACTCATAAGGATAATTAAGTATTAAAAATGATATGAATATATAAATTGGGACTAATGTCCTATTAATATTAAATTAATGGTACCAATGAACAGCACTAGAAAATAGTAACAATGAATAGTGCTAAAATAATTAAAAATATTTAATTGCTCATAGTATACCTAGACTTATTTATTTAGTTTGGATAAATTGGTATACCAATTAGGGACTACAGATAGCAGTACTGCCTACTGAGAAAATCATGAACTGACAAAATATGTCTTGTATGATTGTTCTACAGGCTATATGCCTACTTACTGGCCATTGTGCCTACTTTATTTCTGGCTTTACAAGACTGACAGCGGGTCTCGTGCCCGACAACTGGCCTCGTGCCTGACAGACGTATACTGGACAGACATATGGCTGTCTAACCAGTATACACCCGTGCATCCAGCTTTTATAATTTATTATAGGTTTCTTGGGCACTGATAAAAATTAATTAAGACTTAAAATACATTAAGTAATCATAAAAGATCCCAATAATGTTATTTGTTTCCAAAGAGCAATAAAAACGTGAAAGACCCAGAAATCATGATTTACAAATATTAATTCAATTGTTTAATTGTTGTTATTATAAATTGTGCACCACTAAGCGTTATGCTTAGCGCATTAGTTTTCCATTGCGTAGGTGCTGAAGATCAGCAGCTGCCACATTAGTGTTCGGACAGAGTTCTAATCAGATCTGCCGCTAACCAGAGTCACCTCATCAGTCTTTTATATTTTAGTAGGACCAATGTATAGACTAGTATTTTGGTTCATTATGTCTAGTCATGATGTATTTCATTTTGGACTTCTAGTTAAACTTGAGATTGAAATGAAAACTTGTAATTTATTATCTATGAATTTCCTTATGAACGCAATAGCTGATACTTTATTTTGAGATCTCATAAATAGTTGTGAATGATATGATAAAAGAGATTATGATAGGGAAATGAGTGAAATGAATATGGACATGTTAACAGGTGATTAGTGAAAACCCGCCAGATGCTAATAAAACAGGGGAGACTCTGTCCGGGTCTCCACAGAAATAAGATATAAAAAAAAAAAATTACACAGAATATATGTTTTAAATGACATCAAAAGTTTACAATATATATAATAAAACAAGATAGGGTGCTCCAGCACCGAATGTGGCACTTCTTGCTCTGCTATACAGTAGACGGGTAAGGGGTGTCACACAAAGTGATTGTTTCCCACCTATTCTACTTTTCCTTTTCTTTGATGTATATAGGACATGTATCTACTGTAACTTGATGTGATGGAATGTGAATTCACTACAACTTTCTCTCGCTCTGTAACAAAATGAGATTTCTAATTAAATTATGATTGAGATAATTAATACTATAAATAGAAATATGATGAAAAATGTTATTTAGCTTTCAATCTATGAAGTGAATGACTTTACCAATCATTGAGAATTTGGCTTTGTTCATTAATGAAGAGCTCTTGCCCATTGCAGTTCCATAGAGAGAAAAAGCTTTGGTTTAAGATGGATAAAGTATATAGAATTCAAGAGGAAGGAATTCTTGTTTATTGGTGAAAAAGTTTTTACCCATGTAGTTAAAGATACAATTTTGTGGTGTGGTAATTAAAGTAGTGAATAATACTGAGTTCTGTCTAGAAGAGACTGAGAGGACTAACTAATGTATTTATTATTTACAAATTATTGTGAGAGTTCTCTTGAGTGTAATTGGATTAATATCTAGTATATCTTTGAATTTGTAATTAATTATTATATTTTATTGATAGTAGAAGATAGTATACCCGTGGACGTAATCCTATATGGAGAGGGTAAACCACGTAAATGTTAATGTTTTGTGTGTTTACTTCATTTCTTCGTAATTTACACATTTTCACGGTACACAACAATTTTAAAAGTAAAATTCATTTTATTCAGTGTGTGTGTATATATATATATACAGCTTTGAGTCCTCAAATGAGTTGATTAGTTTGATGTTGTACGTTGTTGAGAAATTTTATGGTTTGTCATGATTTTATGATCAATTAATTTATTTATAGGAGAGTATTATAAATTTGATTTCAGGTTATATTTATCCTATTACTGCATGTTGGCTATGACAGAATTCATTTTCAAAATGTCACCGTATGGTAACAATAATTAGTTTAGAATTAATTTGTTTATAAATTTTATCAATTTTCATATAATTTAAAATTAGTTTTATTAATTCCATAAAATTAAAAAGTGTAGAACAAAATTAGTTTATAATTTAGAACAAGTTTTATATAAAATCTGAAGTAACTTAATTTTAAATAATTTAAAAAATTAAGAAGTAATTTAATAATTTATATGACTCAATACAAATTTAATCATTTAATTTGGCTTCAAAATTAAATAAATAAATATTAATTTTAAAAAAAAACAACATTTTGACTTAACACAACTTACAAATTGATCAAAATCTAACTTGGAATATTTAATTTATAGCAAATAATCTGAAGTCGAAATATCCTAATTTAAATTTGCCACGAACAAAATAAAATTTGAAATGACTCACAATCTAAAATAATGAAAATTTAAACAACTAAGCCCACTGATAATTAAATTTAATTTAAGTGTTAAAATCATCACCATTTAAGCATATTTTACACAAATATGTATGTAAATTCCTATAATATCAAATATAAATTAAGAGGTTAAATAAGCAAAATAACAGCTTTTTTATATTTTCTCAGAGAAAAAATCTTTTTTATATATTTAAAATAACTTTTTAACGCATTAGTAATTAAGCCGTAAGCCGTGTGAAATGTGCATGCAGTTGAAGCAGAAGGTGCAAGGAAACAACCATCTATGGCTGGGAGACTGACTTTCTCTGTGGAAATTGACTTGCTTCTTAAAGCTTTTGGACATTATATCCTTCCACAAATGTTAAAAGTAATCCAATTCACACATAGATCGAAATTGCCCCGTTTACTCCATTTAAAAAATTATCCCATTAACACTCCATCCTTTATTCTAATTATGTTCCTATCATCATACATGCAAATGACTTCGAAAGCAATTCTTCTTCCTCTTCTTCTTCTTCATATCCGTGGAATCGCTGCTGGGATGACCGGTGATGATCGCCGGCGGAAGCTTGAGGAGGAGCATGGGATGAGATTCGATTATTCATTCAGTCGTGGGTTCGTAATTGGTTATGTATTTTCTGTAGTCTCAATAGTAACCATTTTTATGTCCTATTGTGTTCCTTGGTCTGATTTCAAGAAGATAAACAAGACGAAGACTTCTTCACCCATGACTTTGGTAAAGGCAAGGCCCAAATACGTAGAGCTATGAAACAGGTCTCTCTCTCTCTCTCTCTCTCTCTCTCTCTCTCTCTCTCTCATTTATGGTGCTTGTGAGTTGTGTGGAAGGAGTGGCTTTTCTTTCTTGGATTTGCTTTTAATGGGCTTTCTAAATCTTCTGTTTGCAGAAGTCTTCAACACTATGTAATCAATTTTCGCCTATGCCTAGGCAAACCCAACTCAAATATTTTATTGGCCTTAGGTCATTTTCCCTCAGAGAGAAAAGTGTTGTAAAATTTATCAGTTTTTTGTTCACTATTTTTTTTTTATTGGGTTTTTAATCCTTACTTATAAACCGTTACAATATTAGGATAGAAGAGACCACAATCCAATATTCCAACTTTTTAAAACCTTAAAAGATTGTAAATAAACAAACCAAACTAAATATGGAGGGATTTTTTTTGCTTAAATCTAATTAATTATAAATTCAAGATATAAAATATATGGTGGATTTACCTATTAAATATATAGATTTTATATATTTGTATTTTGTGTTTATGGTGGATCGAGTTTAAATAATAATTTTCCTAAATGAAGAATTTATAACATTATTGACATTAGTGGTATTTCTAATAGGAAAATTATTGCCTAAATATGATATACCATAGATCTAAGATACAGATATATAGAACCCATATATTTAATAAGTGACCCACTATACATCTTATATCTTGGGTCCATGATAGATTGAATCTAAAAAAAAAAATCCTTTCGAACATACTCCTCTCTAGTCTATTTGGGCTTTGGTTTAGGGGAAAAAAAATAAAAAGTATATGTTGGGCTTAGAGTGTAAAACAACCACATACACATGTCATTAAGATTGAAACTTTGGACTACTTGCTTAATTATAGTTTTAATATTTCCAAGAGTTTTATTCTTGTGTTGAATTTAAGATACATTATATACGAAGAGACCATACAATTAAAGGATTTTTCTTACCTAAATTTAATCTATCATAAACCTAAAACACAAGATAAATTTATAATGAGACCCATCTATTAAACAGATGAAATCATGTGTTTGTATATTGAAGGACTAGATAAATTTTTCTTATTATTTGAGTTATCATATTAGAAGAAATTAAACAAGATATAAGTGATTTCCCTGTTAATTATCATCTGTAATTTCATCCACAGATATCAGACTTAGAGAAGTTGAGTACGAGAATGAGTTTTACAGCTCTAAATAATGCAACTGAATCTTTCGATGAACACAATCTCATCGGCTTTGGAAAGAAGGGGAAATTGTACAAAGCAATACTTCCTTATTATGATTGTTTAGCAGCAGTTAAAAGGTTCTATAATTCTCGGTGTCTGGTAAAACAATGCTTCTCTGAGCTAATGATCCTAGGTAAGTTCAAACATATTAACATAGTTCCTCTCCTAGGCTTTTGTATAGAATCAACTGAAGGCTTCTTGTATAAAAATATATGCCAAATGGGAACCTTTACGTTGGTTGCACCCCATGAATAATGAGACTAAGATCTTGGACTTCCATTTAAGGATTAAAATAGCAATTGGGGTAGCTAGAGGCTTGGTATGGCTCCACCATAACAATTTCCTTATAATTCATGGTAATTTATGTTCTAGTTGTATCTTGCTTGATAGAAACTTCGAACCCAAAATATCAAATTTTGGAGGAGCTACGTTCTTTTCCAAAAGTGGATCGAAAGAGTTGCGTTTGATTCAGAGTGATGTCTATAAATATGGTGTTCTTCTCCTCGAGTTAATTCTAGGGCATGATTTTTACATGCCAAAAGAGACTTTCAAAGAACGAATCTCTCATCCTTCCACAACCATTGACACTCTCTATCGTGCCGTTGATAAATCTCTTATTGGTAGAGGAAATGATGCCAAAATATTTAGTCTTCTTGATATTGCACGTAGTTGTGTTAAGCCACTTCCAGATGAAAGACCCACAATGCTGCAAGTCTACAAAATGCTAATGGACGTCAAGAAAATAAATAATGGCATTGAAGATTATTCAGAGACATTGACTGAAACTGATACTACCTTTACTGGTTTTAGCGATGATAATATTGAGCTTGAGATAATAGAGATATAAAGAACAGGGTTATGTTGGAAGTTTGGATATTGGTGTCACCACATTCATGTGTAAATATATATATTTTTAAATTATCACATTAAAATTTGATATGAAATCTGATTATTTAGTTCACTTATATAAGATAAATTATTCTAATGTTAATTGATTTTTGCAATGACTTTCATTAATATGTGTAGTTATAAAATTTTAATTTATCACGAAGTGTTCAATGAAAATTATAATCTTTTTATTAATTTGACTCTCATTAAAATTCAAAATTGAAATTTTATAATTTTAAATATGATTTTAATATATGATCAAACTAATGTTCATCAATTAAAAAAAATAATTTGTTGTAATTTGAATAACTATATTAGAATTTATTGATAAACCTACCGGAAATCTAATGTAACATTCAAAATATATTTTTATAGATGAAAAATAGAAGTTAGATTTCCTCAATATCGAATCTGTTTTTAGTCTATGTCTAATTTCTATAATAAGTCAAATTAAATGGCAAAGAAATTTACAAAATTAATTGCCTTTTAATCGTTTGAATTAATTAGAAACGTCATTTTATTTTTTTCATCTTTTTCATTATTTCTTTTTTTTTTATTCATCTTTTCTCTATATAGATATCGATAAGTTTTGTATTAGTAACTACTCTCAAATAATTTTTTTTTAAATTTTTTTAATAAACTTCCTAATATATTTCCATTTGAAATATATTTATATTTATCTCCATATATTTGTGTTCGTTATAAACAGATGTGAGGTTTTCGCATCAATAATAGAATTTTGCTATCTCATTATTGGGGTTTGTTTTCTCCCCCTTAACGATGTTTTATTTATTTATTGCTGTATTTAATAATTTATTTAATAATTTAAAATACAATGTGAATAATTGATTTTTCTTTTTTAGTTAAAGATTTTGAATCTTCTATAAATGAAGCTTTATTGTGCAACACATTCCTCCATTAAATTTTCTTGATCTAGAAATGTTTCTTCATTGATATTTGGTGATTTAAACTTTTCTGCATATCATAAATATAACTACTTCCTAAAATGACGATATTGTAAATGGTATTTTTGATTGTTCAAAATAAAAAGAATCAATTATTACTCGAAATATTATTTTTTTATTCAAATTATCTATGAACAAAAGAATTTAATTGTCTACATTTGTGCTTTTTTTCTTTTATGAGAAGGTTATATTGTACTTATATTATGATAATTATTAATGAATAACAAAATTTTTTATTTAAAAAATACTATTCCACTAAAAAGAATGTCTCAATTAGTTGTTTTAATTTTATTATTTTGTATTTAAAAGTTTGATATATTGAATTTAATTTTGGCAATTAGTTGTATGGTTAGTTGACCAAACTAATATTTAATTTTGATCCAATTATCAATTGCAATTAATAATTATTTTAATTTTATTAATTATATGCACAATTTATTCATATTTTTTTATTATAAATAACTATGCTAATTTCATTAATTATATACACAATTTTTCAAATTGATATGTTTTGTAATCAAATTTGAAGGAACATATACTATATCTTTTACATAAACATATATTTAAGGTTGTGCAAGAAGGGAGCTGTGGAGAGTGGCATAACACAGTACAAAAAATTCTTTTAATTTTACATCAATTTATATGTATAAATGATAAAATTAAAAAAAAATGATTATTATTGAAAATTTGAATAAATATCTGGATTATTATATTATATTATATTATATTATATTATATTTTATTTTATTTTAATTCTAGTAATTAATTCACAGTATGTTACACGCATGTTTGGTTTACTTGATGACTTGGAAAAATCTACTAGCGTCTTTAAGCCGGCCTTCACTTGAAGACTTGGAAGACTTTGTTAGCTAATTTTCGAGACCTAGAGGAGGCTGCCATTAAAGGAGGCCTGCTGTTAAAGACTTGAGGTTCTTGCTTTGGCTTCCTCCTCTTAACCTTTTAAGAAACTTCCATGAAATTTGGCAGATGCGAATATTTGGATTTTGAAGTATTGGTCAGAAACTTCCAATTCAACTACTAAGAATTTTCCTTGATATTGAGCTGATTTTTTACTTCGTTTTCTTTCCTTGGAAATTTTAGTAACATCCTCAATGGGGCTTGACTTTGACTAATTAGGTCTTCTTTTGGGGTAAAGAACACTTCTAAATGGATAATAATTTCAGGGATTAATCAGGTCATTCACTTCTGGTTCCCTTGCAATAAGTTGCAGCTTGTTGATTGATAAGCATCCAAATTAAAATGGCCCATTGCAGAGTATTTATTTCGGTTTCTTTCTACGCTTATATATGGGCATTTCTGCGTACTTCTACAGCTAGTTCACATTCCACTGATATTTATTGCTTAAAATCGATTGAAGATTCTGTGGAAGACCCTGACAATTTGTTAAGATCTTCCTGGAACTTCAATAACGATTCAGATGGCTTCATATGCTCCTTTACAGGAGTTCAGTGCTGGCATCCTAACGAGAATAAAGTCGTCAGCCTCTCACTACCTAAAATGAAGCTGAAGGGCCGGTTCCCTCGAGGGATTGAGAACTGTACCAGTTTAACAGGCTTGGACCTTTCAGGTAATGAGTTCCATGGACCGATTCCATTAGACATCGGGAAAAGGATGCCATATGTAACAAGACTAGATCTATCCTTCAACAAATTTTCTGGTGAAATCCCATCAAGTATTGCAAATTGCTCTTATCTAAATGATCTCAATCTTGAGAACAACGAATTAACTGGCCGTATCCCACAACAAATTGGCCAGCTTGATCGGATTAAGACCTTCAGTGTTGCAAACAATCGATTATCAGGGCAAGTGCCAAACTTTGCGAAGGGCAGTATCCCAGCTGAAAACTATGCTAATAACATGGGACTCTGTGGAGGGCCTTTGGAAGAATGCACAAAGCCAAGGAAAATCAACTGGAAAGTGATTGGTTATACTCTTTCTGCGGCTTCAGTGATGGTTGTACTAGCTTGTTGCGTTCCTTGGGTGCGTGTGGGGGAGAAGAAGAAAAGGAGGATCACCGCAGCGGAAATTATCATACTGATGATAGGAAGGAAGAACAAGAAAAGAGAGGATGAGCTTGAGGATGGTTTTGCAATGATAGAGGTCCAACAAGAAACAGAGGTAGAGCACACACTTATACTCATTCCACAAATATGATCTTCATTTGGATTTTTTTAATATACAAGTTGATGGTCATTATTTCCATATATTTCACATTGTTCCTCCATGAATAATATTTCGATGCTAATCGAACCTGAATCTATCTGCAGATTTCGAGGTTGGAGAAATTTGTTACAAGAATGAATTATATAGATCTTAGCTATGCTACCCAAAATTTCAGTCAACAC